>NC_056735.1:1847769153-1847901653 GCF_019279795.1 Protopterus annectens
TACTTGCAGTGAATATCCAGTCCAAACAAGTTCTGAACACAGTGCTGCCACGCACTAGGAACACAAAATGCAGGTCAGAGATAAGCTTCAGTGTACTTAAAATGTTTATTTGACTTAAAATAAAAAACAAAAGACATTTTTAAATTCTTTCATCTTTTCCATCACAGGACCTCATCATAAAGTGAATCAATTTTATACAACTAAGACATTAAATAGGAAAAAATAGTTAAATAATCAATTAATTAATAGATCAGCTGATCTCATTAGCACAAAAGCAAAAACAAGAATTTCCTTTCTAATAAACATTCACTTTTAAAACTTAAACCTTAAAAGGTAAAACATTTGTGTTTTAAATAGATCAAATGAAATGATGTGTATGCAACATTTTGGAGATGTTTTTACATATATACTTTTTGCATATATAGCTTGCATACATATACATTTTTTACATATATTTTTCATTGTCTAGTAAATTTTTATATTCTGTTTAGTAATATTATACTGCAATACTCAGGACTATTATATGTTTCCACTTTTTTTTTATTATTGACTCTATAACAAATGCCTATTTATTCTTTATAATCTATGAATATATTCATTTGCTTATGTATGTATTTATTATGAATTTAAAATGAAATAATTAAGGTAGGAATACATGTATATATTAATATATTTATTTTCCAGTGCTATAAAATAATGTTTCATTTGATCTGTTTAAAACAGAGATGATTCAGTTTCGGATTAAGTCCACTGATGTAAATGACAAAAGCACTTAAACATAATTTGTTTTTAAGTGAAGTAAATGTTTTTTTTAAGTAGGCTGAATCCTGTCTTTGACTTGTGAGTTTTGTTACTAGTGTGTAGCAATACTGGTTTTAGTTTTCAAGAACACAAACTATAAAGTATATTTGTTTGCCAGTTTCTGTCCTTGCTATGCTGGGCATCTAGAAATATCTAAGCTATTGAACTATGCACATCCTTTTTTGCCACTACAGTTGTTCTCTAGCATTCTATATTGGTGTTACAATGTTTAATATGAATTTATGACAGTTCAGCCCTGACTTACTAGTCATCAACTCCAAGATCACTTTATCTGAAGGAAAAGGGATGTGGCAGTTCTGAATAGGTGTCAGTTTGATTAGCTGAGCTCAAGTAAATGGTCTTTATATAAACTAAGCTTTGAAAACTCATATGTTTCTCTTTTCCTGATGTGACATATTTAGTACTGGAAACTTTACAGTATAAAAGTGAGGCAGAAAATGTTAAGTAATTTTCAAGGGAATATATCTTAATACAAGTGCATTAAAACCATAATAATCACTTTCCAAGCAGGTGATGTTCTTTTCTTGTTTTTACACAGTAATATTTCTACAAGGACTGAATTGTAACTACTTAGTGATAAAAATACTTGTACAGACTTACTTTAGTTAATTAACATAGATCCGGATTTTTTAAGGCCATATTAAAACTATACAGGTCTAGATCTATGAGGAAAAACATAGGGCTAATCACTGACTCCTTGAATCAGAGTGGTAAAGTCATGACTTTGGTCTAGATGACCTGCTCTTGATTTGCAGCCTTGGTGACAAAGGATAAGATTAAGAGGTCAGTGCGAGCTCAACCATTGTGTGGGTAGGGAGGTGATGTGGTCCACTGCAGTGCTGACACTCATTAAAGGCAGAGGTGTCCAGAATGCAGTGTGGTAGGCTGTGGAAGTGCAAAGCCATGCATTTAGCATTCAATGTGCATGTGTGGATGTGTACATGCATAGTGGGGAAGGCATTGCAGAACTTCCTTCAACTAAGTTCACATTTCCACCACTGGGGTGACATTAGTGAACAAAGAGTAAAATCCATCACCCTATATGGCTGCATGGGTGGTGCCCATACAATCAGTTTTCATCCCCAACAACAGTCAGAAAAATGGCTACTGCAGTGGGGGGGGGTGTAAAATAAAATGGCTTGAAATCAATAGGAGGAGGCTGCTGGCTAGCAGGCATGAAGAAAAAAAAAACAACAGAAAAAAGCCACAGTGCTAGTTCTAAGTCATCAATATGTGTGATTAAGTATGAATGGTGATGGGAGGGTATGGCTACTGAGGAGGAGAAAGACGACTTCTACAATGATCGTGTATAAAATTCTGCAGAGCAGACGTTTAAGGCTGAACTATGGATACAATTTTCTACAAGTTAAATGTACAATTGTTATGCGAGAAATATTTCTATTTCAGTGCTCATGATTAATATATTTTCAAATGTCTTGCCATGTCTTCATCTTTTTCAAATAAGTAATTTCTTTCATCGCATTGATGGACTAGATGTTTAATAAACATAATTTTTTTCTCTCTTAGGCTTCTTTGAACAGTGGTTGCCTTACCTCACCAAATGAGAAGAGATGGTTGCAGTATGATAACATGGGCTATGAAGGCAATCAGAATAACCTGATCCCATTGCCTAAGGATGTCAAGGAAACAGCGGTCTCCATTGAAGGGATGACATGTCAGTCATGTGTACAATCAATAGAAGGCAGAATTTCCAAAGTGAAGGGAGTTCTCACTATCACAGTGTCTCTTGAACACAAGAAAGCTGTAGTGCAACACCTTTTGGCAGTAATCAGCTCACAACAGATCTGTCAAGAGATTGCAGATATGGGTTTTGATGCCACCTTTGAAAAAGGAAATCTCCCACTTCTACATACAAGTTCATCATCTATGGCTGAAGCAGTGGTAAGAATTAGGGTGGGGGGCATGACCTGCCAGTCATGTGTTAGCACAATTGAAGGTAAAATCAGCAAACTACAAGGAGTCCTAAAAGTAAAAGTGTCTCTTGAAAGTCAGGAGGCAACTATTACATACCAGCCTCAAACTGTTTGCCCTGAGGACTTAAAGAATCATATTATTGACATGGGGTATGAGGCTATTGTCAAAAACAAACCCACATCAGTAAAGCTAAATGCTGCCGACTGGCAACACTTGCAGAGCACACTTGTAAAGAAGGAGGAAAAAGTCCGTTCATCTGGATTAGAGACAGTGGTTGTGGGTATAGAAGGAATGCACTGCAAATCATGCGTCCTCAATATTGAAAGCAACATTTCAGACCTTCCAGGTGTGCAGAGCATCCAGGTATCCCTTGAGCAAAAACAAGCACTTATTCTATGTGATATGAATGTAATCACTCCAGCACTAATAAAGGAAACAATTGAAGCTCTCCCACCAGGCAAATTTAAGGTGTCTTTTTCTAATGGAAAGGAAGTGCACGATGCACCTACCTCAACCGAAGTGTCTTCACTGCCTTGTTATAAAAAAATAAAGCCCGAGGAGCAGTCCAGTATTGTTAAACAGACCACAGTAATTCATATTAAAGGAATGACCTGCAGTTCATGTGTACAGTCCATAGAGGGAGAGATAAGTAAAAGAAAAGGTGTACAATGCATTTTTGTTTCTTTGGCTGAACAAAGAGGAACAATACAGTATGACCCAACTGAGACTGACCCGGAAGAACTAAGAACTGCCATAGAGGATATGGGATTTGATGCCTCCTTATCTGGTACTTCATTTGATTTAAATTTTTATGTATATTGCCATTGTTAACATTGGAGTGTTTGCCTTTGAGTAATATCTATGCACTGTTGTATGAACACTTCTTTTAGATACAGTTAAACATACCAACATTTTCTGCATACTGACATTTCAAGTTAAATATTATTATTATTATTATTATCATTATACTCATCATTATGTATTTTCGCATCACATGAAGTTTCTTTAACTACAAAATGCCCAAGTGTTTTTGATGAACAACTGTTTGTCACTGTTTTGATCGCACACATATAGCTTATAAGCAATGAAGACATCAGAGCTTTTACAAAATCAGTATCAGCCAGATTTGTCATTGGCTGCTGTTCAATACCTGCAGACCTTCAAGCCCCTATAATTTCAGATTTTGTTAGTGCTAGCCACACTGGAGGGCATTGCTGGACTATTTGAAACCCTAAAGAGGGTCTGGAATCACATTTAAGTATTTCTCCATTCATAATTTTTCATTAAATAAAGCCACAATCTGAGTTACGTCAAGGTTAGATAATCAGTTGTACACTTCTGTTTGCAAAAAAGTTAAATAGTATACGTACACTGTCAATACCCTAGTATCCCCAAAAATACCATCCATTACCTCCATTAGCTGACTGCACAGTACCCCATCTTACAGATCTTTTAATTTGGTAGTCAATAAATAGTGCAATAGGAATACCATACATTTGGCATAAGACACGCATTAAATCCAGGTTGATCATGTAAATGTTCGAATTTATGTACTGCACACACATAAAAATATATATTTCACATACAGGGGACATAAAAGTTTTCGGTGTACAATAAGATTAATACTGTGTACAATAAAAGGTTGAATGGTATCCCTCGAGTTGAAAACTCTCAAGTGATATTTACAACACATTGCCCATTCACTATTTAATATTGATTATTTCTTATACCGGACCACTGTGAATCCCACCTTTCCACCAGCTACAGCTTCAGTTTATTTAACTTTGTCTTCGCCAATTGATAATGAATAACAGTATAAAGTTAAAAATAAAGTAACATAAAGTAGCCACAATTAACATAAAATAAAATAAAAAAATTCAAAACTATTTGTCGTAGTATATGCATGCAATAAACTGTGCGTAGTCAAAACGATGAAATGAAGAAGCGGTATTAGACTTGATGTACAGTCAACAAGAACCTTTACTGACCTACACTGATGAAGAAGCCAGCTATTGGTAAGTATCCTTTACATATTAAATATAGTCATGTGTGCTGCATCCCCCTTACGTTAAAAGAAAGATGCAATAAATATATTTAAACTACAATTCAGTACACTGCATACATCTACAAATATACTACCTCTGTATTAGGTGTGCCATATGCTATACAAAAATGCAGTAAAATTGAATTAATTTGATTTTTATAAAATAATCATTTACTACACACAGAAGAAACATAACACCTTGACAATCAGCTTGAGAAGCACTCTAAACAGTTTCATACCGAGAAAGTGATGGTCTTTTTTTTCTCTATCTCAGAGTCTAAAGGTAACAAATTAAAATTCTGGTAGCTGGAGTCCTTTCTGACCAGGCTGATTAATTACATGCTTTCCATTTCTTCTGTATATCAGCATGTATGAACCCCAACAGAGCAGACTCACCTTTAATACTAGATGATTAGAAGGCTGTGGGTTCTATTCCCATTCCAGGTGGTTTTGATGTGCATCTGCCTGAGGTGGTGGAGCTCAAGGAGATAAAAAAGTTCCCACAGCATTTGTTGAAAAAGAGTAGGGGAACTTCAAGTTTATTAAACAGTTTTAGAAAACTTAAAACATTACATTAACCACTCCATACATGTATGTCTACAGTTTTTCACGTATACATATATATGGAAGTCTTATACAGCTACATCTAATTATATGTATACAACGTAGTTTTTCTAATTATATGTATACAGTGCAGTTTTTCTAATTATACATATACATGTCATGTTTCTATTTATATGTATACAATGTAGTTTGTCTAATTATACACATACACATAATTTTTCTAATTATACGTATACACATAGTTTTTACTGCAATCAATATGTGCACATTTCTTCACCCTCCCTAACCTTCATGTTATTACCAAAAGGAAGTTTCTCTAACATTTCAGAATTTCCCACTTTTTATTGTACATTACATTATCACACTTCCCATTTCAAATATACTAAACGTAATTCAGAATAATTCTAGCTACCAGTTTGTCAATCTGTAAATTCTGATAATACTAATATTCTCTCATATCCATATTTATTTCTTTAAATTCTCAGTTTAATAGATATTTCTTTACTAAATCTCAAAATCTACTGGTACACTTACATTCTAAAACTACATATACTAATGCTTCCACTCTGCAATATCTTTGAACATGAAATACCTTCTCTAGCATTTGCTTGTATTTCATGTCACTTTTCACAGGTAACATTTTAAAGATTATCTCTTGCTAAATCTCTCCACTGTGCAATTATTAATATAGCAATAACCCACGCCTGGGTGTGGGTAATGCGGGATTTACCCACGATTGGCATGGTTTGGTCCCGAGGGCGAAAGACAAAGACAACCGTGGGTAAATCCCACATTACCCACACCCAGAAGTGGGTTATTGCTATTATACTATGACATTATTTAAGAAAATAAATAATTACTTTTCTTAAATAATGGCATTGTATAATGCCTCTTTGTTGCCCTTCTGCAGCTGTCTGGTATCCGCGGCAGTTCTGATGTACTGCGCATGCCTACGCAGTACATCAGAGCTGTGGCCAAAAGCAACGGAGAAAGCAAGATCTCCATTGCTTTTTACTGTTTCGCTATGTTAAATGTGTTTAACATAGCGAGACAGCTTTAAAATAAGCAACGGAGATGTCTGTTGCTTATTTTAAAGCTGTCTCGCTATGTTAAACCCATTTAACGTAGCGAGACAGTAAAAAGCAACAGAGATCTTGCTTTCTCCATTGCTTTTTTTTTAAAACCTGTGTCGCTATGTTAAACTCTTTTAAAATAGCGAGACAGTGTTTTAAAAGAGACTTATACTAATGGAAAAAGTCCGGGAGACCGGACCTTTTTCCATTAGTATAAGTCGATTTACAACGTGCATGCTGGCCAATCAGCGTGCACGTTTTGGAATATTAATGGGGGGGTCATGGTATAATGTAAATGTTTTCTGCCTTCTATACAAAGGTTCTTTCTTTTCCTTACCTACTTTATGTTACATATTCACTAGGTAATACTCTTTCATTATGATCTTATACCATTTCATCCTGGGTTTTTTTCATTGAATCAATATTTAACTTATGATTATTATTTTTCTTTAATGATCACATAATAACCAACTCTTTGCACATTTTGTCTTCCCCTTTCTGATTCCTTCCCAACATACCTTATATTTAATATACAGTGTTTCTTTCCAACAGACTCCATCTTTCCACATGCTACACCCACAATGCAAATCAAGTATGTTGACAAAGAAACACAATTAACTTTATAAAACAAAGCCCTACATTCTTTATTTGATTATACACTATTGTCCTCACAACTGGATCAAGTCTAAAACCCCTAAGGAATTAAAATGCCACCTCCATTAGCTTCATTCTCTAATTCATCAGGCAGACCAAAATCCTTGCATAATTGTTAAGTTGAGTGGGAGGCTTAGGCAAGGATTTGTTAATTATCCTGACATAAGGAGGTATGAGACAGTTTAATGGCTTTGGTGAGTTAAGTCTCCTGACCAAGTAAACATGAGTATCCCTTTTTTTTTTTTACTTTGCATTTTCCACATAATTATCTACCAATGTTATAAAAACATCCTACATATCCACTGTTTTGCCTTTCTTTACTTAATTATGAGGGCTTTGTAGCTCAGGGGTTAGAGCACTGGTGTAACAAACCAAACCAAAGCTTGTCCTTTATACATTAAACCAAAGTTTGTCCTTTTAGTCAGGCAGTTGGTGCAGAAGTTAAGGTTATAATAATTCTCTGATATCCATATATGTTGATTTCTGTACTTCTACCTTGCATTCATCCTAATTCATTAACTGTAACCTGAAATAGCTATGGGGACAATAAAATACAGTTATGAAGTTTTATCATATTCAGTCCTCCAAGTTTCAAATCTTTATAAATTAGTCCCCTCTTAATAGGATTTAACCCATTTCTCCAAGTAACACTAACATTTCATGCAGTTCTGAAACAATTTCTTTAGAAAAAGGATAAATAGTGCTGTAATTAAATACCTTCCACACAAGGACACTCTTTGCCAATCATGACTTTTTTCTACAAGTCATTTCTGAGCTTTTTGTGTATAGGAATCTCTTTGTGCATGTAGTATATCTCCCTAAATTTCATATATCCATTTTTGTATTCAAAGCCTTATATATAAAATCTCAGTCTCAGTTTCAGGAAATTAGTAAATAATAGCCCCTTCTCTTGAAGATTTTCCATATCTCTTACAGTTATTTGACGTTAATATCATACCTCTTGTTTTTGTGAAATCTTTAGCATTCTTTCCTTGTATTCAAAATAATATCATCCTTATAGATCAAAGTCTTCTCCTTAAATTGCATATTATATACCACTATTATTGCATTTGTAACAAGTCTAAATAATAAAGGACTCAGTGGATAGTCCTGCATTATACCTCCATCATATTTGTTTTTTCAACCTTGTCAATGTAAATGTTAGCCAAGCCTTTTCATATAACTGTCTAATAAATTCCCCAAAAGGTCTTCCAAATTCATAATTTCTTACAACTTCATCTATATTCTCATCCCTTCAAAAATCAAAGCCTTTAGTAAAATCACAGCTTTTAATACATAAATTCTGATCTTAATTAATTAAATCTACTTACCTAACTAAAAGTAGCAATTTCTTTATACATTTCCTTTCCTTATTTTAAATATTCCTGCCTCAGTATCCATTCTCCGTCATTAGACTTTTACCTCCCTAAAGCTTATAATCAGTATTTGATAACAGTAGAGACATAAAAGTACTTGTTTCCTTTGTATTTCCTTTTACCATATACATTAGGTTTACTAATACCTCACACTAATTCTATACTCACTTTATTTTAGCATACCAGTCATTAAGTGCACATCATATTTTCTAATTGCCAGTCCTTAAAAGTATTAAACATCTAAATGCTATTCCGTCTTTCCCTGCAGAGCCATCATAAGGTACTATCTTTAAAGCCTGCCTAACTCCTCTCATACACGATAACCTCTCCATTATTTCACTCTTCTCTTTTTTCGTGTTTTAACTTTCCCATTTTTATTTGTTCCTAGCCCTTCATCATTATATAGGCTTTGCATATAATCTTCTGCTACATTTTAATAGCCTCGGTCTCATAAGCTGGCCTCCTCCCATTATTATCTGATAAACATTCAATTTTCCATTATCTTTTTTTCACTTATTCTACTAGATAAGGCTGTTTAAACTACTTTGATTTAACTATCATAAGCTGTCTTATTTAATAATTCTTATATTATTAAAAATATACCTCCTTTCCCTTCTATCATTTTATGTAGGACTGTCTTGACTTTCAGCTGTGATTGCTATTGTACAGTTCTATCCTTTTTTTTCTCATACTTTATATTCTCTTCATATCTTTTCTAAGTACAATACAATTCAGTGCAAGACTTATAAAACATTCTCCATTCTTATTCCTAAACTGTCTTTCCAGAATTCTTTTAATGCTTTCCTTGAATGCTCATGTTCTTGTGTAAAACTTTTCTTTATTTTATATACAAACATATTCCTAATGTTATAACTCAGTGGTCTGAGAAAGGTACATATATTATTTTGTAACCTTTCCTGGCTAAAATGTGAATTCAGTAAATATGATTAAAACCATTCTTTCATTTTGCTAGCACTAGGCGTTATTGTGTTCTGGGACAAACCTTATTATGCTGTTTGCAATAATCCACTTCTGGCTGTGCTAGTCTGCACATAGTGCTCAAATAGTGAGACGTAGTAATCTTCCTTCTTTAATGTTCACTCGGCCCTGTCCTTATCCTCTTCAGTGTTCTATCAACAATAGTACTGGACATCATGCAGAAACAGCAAATTAGCTCCCCTTCTATGGCCAGCTTTCTGGCACTTGGTGCGCTAAGGCAGTTCATGAACTGCCTTACGATCGCTGAAAATGAACTCCTGTTTAGTCTGGTAAATTCTATCTGTGAAAGGTATAAATACCTAACAAATGTAATGGTATCCCTCTCCCAGCCCAAGACATGCAGTGAGCTTCACACTGTCATAACCCATTCTTACAAATACATCTTCATACAGATAAAACAAAACTGTAATACACTGACGCTGTTTAAAAATCACTGCACAGGCCTTATGGAATTCCTGTCCTTAGGCATCAGCAACCCCCTCCTCCAAAATATACCTTCTGCAAGCACCCCATCATCAACATGTCACCAGCAACATACTTCCATGTCTCCTCATAAACCTGCTTCTGGAAACATCTTAACAAATGTTGACTCTCCTTTTAGAAACACAGATTCCATGCTCATAAGGCTGGACAAGGATAGGGTTACAGTCAATTGGTACTAACGATATTTTGGAATATAGTGCAGAATTTATATTTTTCCTTCTTTAGTGCTACTGTTCTCTTAATTTTGTTGACTGTAAATTTTCAGTCAGTCATAGCAGTCCACACCGAGTGTAAGGCAATGTCTGGCACTAACACATTTGTGTGAGAAAGACAACAAAATAAGCAAAGTGTGGTTCCTTGTTGAGATTGTTTTTTTTTTTTAACCTGAGGACTCACTACTCAGCAACAAAGTTTCCTATAAAGGATTCAGTTGTGTGTTGTACAAACACTGAATAAATACCACAGACAGTTTAATATGGATAAATGAAGCAAGTTAAATGTAAGGAAAAATGGGATAAATTAAAATAAAAAAGCAGAGAAGCATAGATTCTAAAGACAGATAAGAACTGCCTCGTACTCCTAGTCTGCTCATTTTCTGTTTACTGCTGTATGCTGCAGAGGCTTTTAAACAGTTTAATTATGTCCTAAATAGATCCCAGATGGAGTTGTTTGGAATTTGTGCATTATAGTTATCATTGATCTTGGTTTATCGTGAGGACATATGCCAACTACATTAGTACTAGATTCACAGAGACTAAAGCAACCCAAAAACCTGAAATAGGGGTAAAACATATATGTGAGCAGTACAAAAATTTTTGGATGTTTAATATCAGAGACACTTGATATACTTGTGAGCATTGCAGTTTTGAAACTGGTATCTTTTGTATCTGAAACATTGAGGAGCTTTTCCCAATCTAATATGATGAAAGATGGAAATTCTTGAGAATTTTGACAGTTATCTTTCTATCACGCTTCAGGTTTCGGAATGCAATGCCTGGCTTTATGGCACAGAGTGATGGAACCCTGACTGTAACCTAGATGACTGCTGCTTAGTTAGCAGCCAAGCAAGGGGATGAGAGAAGGCACATGGACCGATCGCCTCTCTTGAGGGGGTGGTGGTGGTGGTGAGGGTTGTATGCACTCACAGGGGTACACTAGGTAGGCTCATTTGTAGAGACTGGAGAACCCTCCCCCATGCTTTGGGGGGGCAAGACTGCATGAAAAGAAGACCATCGCTTGCAAAAGTGAAAGAAATGTCCTTCACAGTTTTGGCCATTGCATGTACCCTACCCTGTACTAACATTGAGTCCATGCATGATTGTTAGGGTTGCATAAAGAAAAAAAACACATGAACAACCCCCATAGCTTTCTGTATGATGGCCCCTTCCAGTTGACCCTCAGCCCAATGATAGGGAGTATATGGGCAACTGGCCAGTTGAGGGCTGATGATCAAAACTGTTACATTTTTCAAGATGCCTGGATCTTATTCCAGGTAATTTTATACCAGTACTGATCTGCTTGTCCTAAGAAGGTAGCCAGACCCTCAGTGATGCCAAAACCATGTATTCTCCACCAGACAAAAATTTTAACAATTCAAAATAGTTCCCAGACTTTGCAACATACGTTGTAGAGTTTACACTGAATGTTTGTCATCTGATTTATGGTCCCTTAGCTGTCTGATATGCATTGATTAGTTTGCACTTCTCTAACCAGCCCAACCTTTTCAGGCCTGCACTAGGAGTAAGAAGATGACACCTTTCATGTGGATGTAACCAAGCCAGTCTTGTATTTTCAGTCTGTTTCTCCTTTCTCCATGACAAGTATGTACATACTGTAGCAGTGGGCAGACACAATGTGTTTCCTAAGATACTTGACTGCTGCTATCATCCTGTCCCCTACTGTAAGCAGGTCTGTCCATTTATTTATGGTCAGTGGGTTCTCCTGAACTACACATTCCCCAAAAGGTGGAGTAACACAACTGTGATGTTTTAATGCACTGGACCTCCAACCTGATCAGCTTCTCACTTCTGAATTAGAAATTGCAGATCATTTTATTTCATTGTACCAGTGGGCCAGGTAGATAGAATGTTTTTATCCTGGATGGTCATAATTTATATCCTCTGTTAGTCACTGTGGATCCTGGTTAATGACAATTTGCTGTCCTTCTTGATTCTACTAATTTGATTCAAGTAACATTGCTGCAGTACTGTCTGTATTTACAATTTAACCATGTGTCTGAAAGTCAGCTGACCGTTCCTCTGTAAATAAACATTCTTTATTATTTTACAGCGTTAATTAATCTCTTTATGACTGCATGCAGTTTGAACTTCGAGGTTTTTAAATCACCATGTTTCATTCTGTTGGCTAGTCCCGCCTACATGCAGAAAGGAAAAACATGAGAAAATGTATTGTTTAGCAGCAGTTATATTATAGTACACTCATTGAGTTACCTTTGAAACATCTGCTAACTCTGTAGACAGACGAATTAGTACTCACATGTGCTGTTGTAAATGGATCACAAAGTCATGTTTACCAAAAGCATGATCATAGATAAATATATCACATGACACGGGAGAGTTGTAGAAAAAGGAGAGTGTAAATTCTTGCTGAGATAGGCATCCACAGGGATTGTAAAACTGTTAGAAATAAGCAGACTGGCAGAGTAAAAAGCCAGTGGAACTCAAAAAAACAATAAGCTGAGATAATCTTATACACTCTGTCTTCTGAAACTATTTATCATCACAACAAACATCACTGAATGACTTTGCAGTGATAAGCTGGCTTACTTGCTATGCAGTCAGTTCTCTATTTGCATAGTGTAGTTTAAATAATTTTAATGTGTCTGTACTGTTTTGTAACTATAGCTAACCCATCTGACATTTGGGGGATGGTGAGATCAACCTATGGAGGGAAATCACAGCCTGTTTCAGAAGAGGTCCAAGGAAGTCTGAAATGTTGAAATATTTGTGCATGTTTTTCCATTCCATTGTGTGCACTATTTTTCTGATGATAATATTAAATTCAAAAGTCTGACAGTTTATTCATTTTTGCATTTTCCTGCAAATCAGTGGTGAACAAATAGTGGACTGAGGGAAATGGTAGTCATTACACGTATGTACTCATAACAGAACTACTTGCGTAAAATGGGTGAAACAAAAGAAATAACTAATTAAGTGTAAGACATTCTCAGCTTCTCATGTATATATAAGAACACTGCATTTATATATTTTCACATGGTGCAAGTACAATTTTTGATACAAAATGGAGGTGCATGGTCTTATTCATTTTATAAGTTGAGGCTTATTGGAACAAATTCTGAGAACTCATGCATTAGCTGAATTCTTAATAACTGAGTTGAATATCACAATCCATTCTTCCAATGTCTGTTCATGAAAAGTGTAGGAATATGTTCCATTGTCTGAATGCAATTTGATTTTATGGCTTTTTATTACTACGTAATACTAAATTAGATGCTGAGAAATGCTGGCCTTGAGTATTATCTTTCATTTAAGTATAAGTAATGAAAAAAAACAGCCATAATATCAGACCTCATTCATACAATGCAAAACATTTTAATGCTTTCTCTGAATGTAAGGCATAGGTTCTAAATGCCTTTAAGACTTAGCTATCCTAGACCTTAAGGCTGTAGGTAACCGTGTTTTGTTTGCAATGCCTTAAAGCACGCAGCAAAAGAATAAAGAAAACCTAAATCGTGAAAGAACAGAAGAGAAAAAAGAAAGCTCAGACTCATCAGCTGTCATTAGTTTAACAGTGTGAGTAAAGAAAGGCATCCAAAATGTACCAAAAGTAGGTTAAATGACTAAGACAAAGAAATATTTAAGTTATATTAAGCCCTTGAGAAGAAAAGGCAGATGCCTTCTAGAATAAGAATGATCTTTTGCATTATAGGTACGTGACTTTTGCATGAAAAATGTTATCAAAATAAAATGGCAATAAAGATGAACACCTGTGACCCAACCAGAATGGTGTGGCATATAAACAATATTAGTAATACCTTCTTTATGTGATGGTTATGCTGTTAGTCCTGGTGATATATTGCACTGTGTTAAGAAACAGGAACACAGAAAAGCAAATGCAATGCAAACTTACATGAGAACATTACAAGAAAAGCATGGCATTCAGCTTGTGAGTGATTACAAACAATGATAAGGATGAAAGGAGAATCAGCATCCAAATCCTGGAAGCTGCTGGTCTTTACAAAAGAAGCCGAATGAAAGTATATACACTGGAGTCCTGTGGACCATTTGCCAACAGCTGTGCAGCTGCATAAAGAGACTGTGTTACAGACTGAAAAGACACACAGCTGATTATTATGAGATTGTTCAGCAAATGCAAGCACCATCTGTTCTGTGAACTGATTTAATCAAAACTTGGATTTACCCAAATGGATACATAATAGAAAAATCACACTTTATTAAAATGTGGTCAGGGTGCAAGCCCCCTCCCCCTACACACACGCATTCAGATATAGGTGAGGGTGTACACCTGTGTGTGTATATATATATATATATATATATATATATATATATATATACACACACACACACACACACACACACACACACACACACACACACACACACACACACACACACAATCTATGTATAATGATTTTGGGGTATATTATATGTAGCTGGGGAGGGGAACAAGGATTTGAGTTCTTGGAGAACTTTCATCACAGGGTATCTGTGCATTGGTATAGTTCATTAGTCAGGATATTCAAAACAGGTCTTTTCAAACAACTTTTAGTAAACTAACATTATATTAAGAAAAAATAGTATGGGTCATCAAGCCATTCCATTAAGTTGATATGTTCATTAACTTATTATCTAGAGAGATTGTTAAGAAGAAGATCCTAGATTGAGCTGTCAGACTGCATGTATCTGGCAGACTTCTTTTAGATCCACAAAAAGAATCTAGATTGAGCTGTCGGACTGCATGTGCTAGGTAGACTTCTTTTATAACACCAAAAAGCAAATTAGGTTTGTTGGCCAGTGGACCATTAAGGAGCATAGCCCAATTTCCCCTAAGTACTGCGTGGTTAAATGATTTGTTCAGAGTTATACAGCAGCCTAAGAGAATCAAACTCTGGATTATGACAAGCAGCTTATTAAAAACCCATGACCTTATGGCTGTGTAGCAGCTGCCATAGAAACCCATGACCTTATGGCTGTGTAGCAGCTGCCATAGTAACGCTGAGCTTGTCTGTGAGTCTAGGCCTGAACCTTGCTTAAACAAAATGGGGAGTCATACTCCTATACCAACCAGCCAAGGCTGTAGGAAGGATAAGGACATTGGTTATAGTAATAATTTGTTTCATGCCAATGTTTCCAGTTATTTGTGCCTAGTAAATATCACTTAGATATTCAGGTTAAAGGATGGATTAAGTATCCTAATGATATGATAGTTTTCATGGCTGTATGAAAGGCATATATTTAAGAATATGGAATGGATACATGACTTTATACAGGCAATGAACATAGGCATGCTTAATGTGTTCAGGTACGGAGAGGTAGAGTTAGTATCAAAGATGTGATGTAGTTTGTGGAAAAGACCAGAGAACATCTTTCATGAGTAATCATGACAAAGCAAAAAAAGAAGAGAAATCAATGATAAATGGTGCAGAGTAAGCTATGGTACATATAAATATGGGGGTGGAGTGAGAAAAAAGCTGCAATAGGGAGCACATTATCAAGGGGGGAAGATTTTCATTTTTCCAAATGATCTAAGCTATCCAACTATAGACTTGAGAACCTATACCACCAGTAGTGCACAAACACAGAGATTCCTGGACTTTGTCAGTACAAACACCCTGGAACAATTAGTCAGAGTAACCACAAGGGAGAACATCTTGAGTCTTGTCCTTACTAATATGAGGTCATCTTGCACCATCCCTTGTGTACCTTCATCACTTGTTAGGTCTGACCATAAAGCTGTCTCCTTCAAAATAATTAAAATCAGAGATCCCTTCCACCCAAGGCACCTTTAGAAATTTCTTTAAGGCAAACTACCTACTCCTAAGTGATGCATTGGAAAGCTTCAAATCCCCACCAAACCTAGTTAATTCTGCTGAATATGCAGAAATGTACACCACCACACTATACCAGTAAATCAAACAGCTGCGTAGATACAGCTGTACCCTGTAAAAACAAGCACAGAGCAAACCCCAAAAAGAAATCCTCATTGCAGAACTAAAATATCAACAAGATTTACAATAAGGGAAATAGAGTTTTGAACAAAAGTAAGAGAAGTAATTCCCAAAATGCTAGAACTCTTGTCACTAAAATAAACAAACAACTCAGGAGCTTAATAAAATCCACCAAAGCCAAGTTTAAGGCTAAAACAGCTACACAGGCAAAAGACAATCACAAGGCCTTTATTAGTTATATTCATAATCTCAGAAGTGCAAAGGAGGAATGCACTAAGCTGATTGTGAATGATTGTGCCTACACTGAGGGTGAAGATTTAGCCAGCCTACTGGCCAATAAATTCAGCTCCAGCTTTACCCCTCTCTCCTCTCCATTGGCTGTTGTTGGGGGGAGGTACTGTGGAGCTCTCCAGTTGCCAAAGGCCATCCCTGCTTCTAACAATATCCTTGAATGTATCTTAAATATCATAAAGCACAGTTTAGCCACCAGCCCAACAACACTGTTCAACCTCAGGCTCAATACAGATTTTGTGCCAAGCGAATGGAGAACAACTACCTTCATTCCCTGCATAAGGGAAGATCTTCCATAGACCTAGCCAATTACAGACCTATATGTCTGATTGGTCTCATATGCAAAGCCATGGAAGGACTTAACATGGAATTAATCAATCAGGACATAGGGAGCTACCAAACACTGGACTCTTCAATGTTTGGATTTGTCAGAGGCTGGTCATGCTTACTAAATGGAAGCAGGTAAAATGGTACACACCGCATACCTCACCCTGGCCAAAGATATTGACACAAACTAGGAATAAACCCCTATGTCACCAGATGGATTGCCAACCGGTTCGCAGATAGGACACAGGAAAAGTAGGGGATGTTACCTCCACAAAGAGACCAGACACCAGACACTGGTGGAGTCCTACAAGGTTCTATGCTGGGACCTCTCCTGTTTGGCATCTACTTCTCTGAAGTAAAAGCCAGTATTAAATGGCTGTGGCTGTTTGTCTGCAGATGATTGCAAGCTAGGAGCAGTCATTGAATCCCCAAATGAATTAGCCATCCTGCAGGAAAGTTTATCTCAAATAAATAACTGCTGCCAAAATCATAGACTGAAAGAAAATACTAAAAAATGCTGGAGAACTGCCACAATGACAATCAGCCCCTATGAGCTGACCCAGTTGTTTAGGATTTGAGAATGTATATGAGCAGTGATCTAACTTTAAGCGAACATGTGTCCATTGTCTTGAGAAATTCCTTCTATATTGCACAGCTCATAAACAAAGGGATTGTGTTTAGATCTAGGGACGTCATTTCTCCCTTTATTCCACTCTCATTAGACCAGTCATTGAGTATAATGCCTCCTTTGCAGTAGTGTAGCTAGGGTGGGGCAAGATCAGCAATTGCCCTGGGCATAAATTGTTGGGGGGACTTGATCAGCTGATAATGATCTCTAATGCAATACCAGCTTTTAAAAATCCAGTATTGCATTTGTGGTCAAACCTGAGCACTATAGAGCTTTATGTGTGGTCTAAACTGTTGCAACTGCTTGCAGTTTGCAAGGTTTTAAAAGTAAAAACAAAATCTCTTTTTAAAACAGTTTAAAAGAAGAAATTATTATTATTTTTTTTTAAATAAAATGTGCTCGGGGAGGGAGATGGGCAGGGCACAGAAACAGGACCTGAATAGCTGGCATGTTGCGTGAGATAAACCTGTCCCTACAAACCAATCTATGGATAGGAAGCAGAAAATTTATCCCAGGACTGCCCCCTTGTACTACTAATGGATAGAAGCAGCTCCTAAATGCTTTATCCCATGCACGGATCCCCCTCATATTTATGGTATGATCCAGTTATTCTTAATGGAGACAATATAGAATTATGGACCATGGGCTAGGCGAGGCCAGTCTAACATCAAATGGGATAGGTTAATTCAAGCACCAAAAGGGAAACTGGGTAGGTTTAAAACTGCTCACCAGGGCAGCTAGCTTAGTACTTAAATATGAAGCTATGATCATAGGAAGGGAAATGAAATTGTAACAGCTAGTAAGCATGTTGTCAGAGGGGGAATCAATACAAATGACAAAGAACACACCCTAAAAGTGCTGAGAAACAATTTTTGAAGGTAGAGGAGTGAGGCTTAAGGAATGAGAGGGGTGATTCTGCTTATCACAGTAAGAAGTGTTAGAGGTGACAGGGCCGAGGATGTGATTATACATTCAAAGAGAAAGCAACTCTGTGGGCTGATACAGAATGTAACACAGAATAATGCTGAAATATTGTACAAATGTACATGAATTCAGTAATAGGAACGCAAAGAGACTTTATATATTATTCCCCAAGGTACAATAACTAGGCTGGACCAGACAGAACTTATATTTCACAGGAACATGCACATGTAAATAAAAGATTTGACACACATCCAATAACTATTTCAGGTCATGCACCAATAACAGCTAAGATAAAAATGCATGGTAATGAAGTACAAATGAGGCACTGGCACTTCCCCACCTGCCTGTTAAAAAGAGAGGAATTTAAGGAATGAATAGTGGAAATTATTTGAGAGGTACTAGGGAAGACAGAAATTTCTTCAGAAGGTATAGCTAGTGAGTCGGATAAGATGGAAGTGGAGTTTAAAAAAGGTAGAAATAAACCAAAACATGATATGGTTCTGAAGTAGCTAGAATTATTTAGCAGGTCTGACAAAGGTTAAAGTACTCTCACAGAGCAAGAAGAGGTGCAACGGCTGAGTGCTAAAGAGAAAACAAGGGAGAATCTGCATGAATTTAGAAAGATTGCTGTTAAGCAACTGTTTTTTGATAATGACTCGAGAGCACACAAAAACTTTTAGCACGAGATCGTAGGCAATAGAAAGTAGCTTGTTGCTAAATTTAGGAAGCCTATAACAAGATAAATAACCAGAGATCCTGTAGCGGTATTAGAGATATTTCAGATTTTTTAAAACACCTTTATTGAGTTATAGGTTCATAGGTGTGTACTAGGCTAATGGCCCTGGAGCCTTTACAAGCCTAGCCCATAGGCCCTGGTATCGTGCCACCCGACGTTAGTTCCCAGTTACTCTATCAAGTACAGCCACTGGAGTGATCCCCGGGGTGAACTTTCTATTTCCCATCCACTCATCAAGATTTCTCTTGAAGAGGGCTAGTGAGGTGCTCTGCTTGACATGTATGGGAAGTGTATTCCAGAGCATGGGCAGTCTCTGGGTGAGGAACCTGTCCCTCCAGCATGCTCTGTTGATTGTGGTAATGAGGTTGAGGTCTCTGGAGCTTGTGGTGTGGAGGAATGGGATTTCTTTAGATGTAGCATTTTTAACAGAGCTGGGTCAGACATGGCTTTGTAAGTCAAGCAGAGATCGCCTCTTAGTAGATGATATGAGACAGAGAATAGCTGAAATTTTGTGTCTGTCCGAGTATGACATGTGTTTAAGGTGCAGGATCCTCTTTGTAAGGTACGTTTGTGGCCTTTTTTGCTGTTGCATGTGTCTAATGAGGTACATGCCAAATGGGGCATTATATTTGATGATTGGCCTAATGAGGGAAGTAATGAGATGTGCCACATAGAATGACTTTCAGACCACAGTGGCAATGTGGTGGTCGAAGGAGAGGTTGCTGTCAACCTCTGCCCCCAGCACTCTTATAATGCCTTCAGTGTTCAGTGGGCTCCCATCAATTTGGTAATTAGTAGAAACTGAGTTTTTCCCAAAGGGGATGACGATGCATTTTTTGGCATTAAGCTTAAGGCCATGGTTTCGACATCAGTTATTGTTCTCAGTGAGGCCTTTCTGTAGGACGTCTACATCACTTGGGGAGCTAATGGCTCCCAGCTTGCAGTCATCTGCGAACTTGGTCAGTCAGAATCCCTCTGTGTTGGCCTGGACTTCTGAGAAGTAGATGCCAAACAGGAGAGGACCCAGGACCGATCCTTGTGGGACTCCACTCATGACTAGTCGGCAGTCTGACTTGGAGTCTGCTACTTCCACACTGTGGGTTCTATCTGTGGTGCTGGTGGGACTGTGGTGGTTCTGGACTGTGCCATATATTTAGCTGAGGCTAATAGACAATTATCAGATGGTCAATTCTACATGTATATGCATTTGGATCCCACTGATAGATTTAAGAAGGAAATTGATGATTTTCTTAGGAATGCCGTGGAGGAGGGGATTATTAGCAAGACGCTATGTTACCATCTTACTGTTTCTGATCCTCAGTCACAGTATCTGTATTTGCTACCCAAAATTCACAAAAATCTACAAAAGCCTCCAGGCAGACCCCTCGTTTCAGGTAGAGGCTCTTTGACTGAACCCCTATCGGCATTCTTGACTAAATATCTCAAATCCTTATTATCAATAATCAGGTCCAGGATTCAGGACACCACACAATTTTTGCACATTATTTTAGACACACAGTTGGAACCACATTGGCTTATGTGCACCCTGGATGTTAGTGCATTGTATACTAGTATTCCTCATTGGGCTTGTTTAGAAGCCATTGAATACTGGTTGAAAAGAGCTAATATATATCCACCAGGCTTTAATACACTCTTGATTTGTATGACTGAACACATTCTTAGCAAGAATGTATTTTACTTTTCACGGTAAATGCTACTGGCAAGTCAAAGGTACTGCTATGGGAGCATCCTTTGCTCCCATATATGCATATATGGGATTCCTAGAGGAACAATTGATTTATAACAATTGTCATAATTTATATATTTCTGAAACTGACATTTGGAGATGGTATCTGGATGATTGCTGGATGGTATGGAGAGTAGATGAGACCTATTTACAGGAATTCATGCAATATTTGAATGAGAATAAGTGGGACATTGAATTCATGGTACATTATCATTCTAAGGAAATTAATTTTTTGGATGTGACTGTAACTAGGGAGAGGGACCAAACACTTAGTACCAAGGTGTTTCGGAAATATCCCCAATATAATACGCTACTCCATGCCTCCAGCTTTCATCCCAGACATATAATTAATAACATTCCCAAATCTCAATTCCTCCGTATTAGACAGATATGTTCCTCTGAAAAATCTTATCAGGAATTCCAAAATTATGTTGTCAACAGGTTTGGCCATAGAGGTTATGATCACAATATTGTTTTAACTGCCAGTAATTGGGTGTCCACACAAACCAGATCTGATTTATTAACATACAAATCCAGAGTTCCAGATGACAACACTAACCTTAGGCTTGTCACTACTTATGGGAGTAATGCCTGGCCTGTGTATCATTCTATGTAGGGATGACAACCAGGAGGTTAAGGGACTGCATGTGGGAGCACCTCTATGATATAGGGAGGAAGGCAGAGACAAATGCCTTAGCCAGGCATGTAGGAACACATGGGGATACACATAGATTTACCTTTATGGTGACTGATAGAGTCATGGACAACCTCAGGGGGGAGATGTGAAATTAAAAGTTGAGACCAAAGAACTTGAATGGATTGTGAGACTCAGGGCCAGTATGGGGAAGGGCCTCAATAACAAAATGAATATTAAGCCCATTATCTTAGGGAGAGGCCTGTTAAAGTGACATTTTAATGTATAATGTTGCATTATGGTTTATACATGGTTTTGTTACTTAATTTTTAAATGAGTTGTTTTATATGGTGTATTTGAATATAAAATGATGTGTGACGTGTGACTTTAAATGAAGGTGGGGTTTTAATCAATGAGTATGGGATGGTATATAAAGGAATTTTTTGTTTCATTTCATTGTCTGATGAAGTGGCTTGGTCCACGAAAGTGCTTACCTTTTGTTGTCTGTTGTGGATTAAATTGTTTTAATTTATATATAGCCGTGGCCTGTTGCTTCCTTTGTTTTTATGTTATTAAATCATGAAATACTTTTGTGCTATGTTCACTGAGGAAGGCATATGAATGCCGAAACCGGTTTGACTGTTTTGTAATAGCTATAGTTTTAATATAGCTTACGGAGTTGCCACAATAACACAGTTTTTTGGTTTCATCAAGGTGCTGGCCAGTTTTGCGATTGCTTTGGGGGTTGTGGGCCTTTGCACTAGCCATACTTGTGGTTCCTGCATACGTACTTCTATCTGTGAGCCAATTTACAACCCACCTAGTGATATAGGGGTTGATGCCTAGTTTGGTGAGTTTATCAATAATTCCTGAGTGGGGAATAGTGTCAAAGGCCTTGGCCAGATCGAGGTAGGCTGTATGAACTGCCTTGCCCTCATCCACAGCTCTGGTGACTGACTCAGAGAAGTCAACCAGGTTGAGCAGGCATGATCTACCTTTCACAAAACCAAATTGCGTGTTTGGAGATTCCCTATATCCTTGTTAATTAGGTCCATGATGATGTGCTCCACAGCCTTACATATCAGACTCCTCAGGCTAATGGGGCAATAATTCCCAGGGTTTGTAGTCACTCTCCCTTTATGGAGAGGGATGACTGTAACAGTGTGCCATTCAGTAGGGACAAAGCCTGAGGTGAGGCTGTGATTAAACAGGGCACACAGATGTGGTGCCAGTTCACTTTGTAGTTCATGTAGAACACATCCATGGATGATATATTCTTGGCCTTGGACAATGCAGCTTTAACCTATGCTGCAGTAATGCTGGGTGCCTGACATTCCTCCGGTATTGAGATTGGTCCTTTAGGGGGGAGAAAGGGCTAAAGTTGGCACTGAATCTGTCAGCCAGTATGTTGGCAATATCTGTTGGCTCAGTATATGAGGTACCATTGTGGAGTAACTCAGAGCAAACCTCGGTATTGCCGTGGAGATTTTTGATATAACTATAGAAGGCTTTGTGGTTGTTTTTAGTGTCTGCTGCAATTCTGCCTTCATAGCTGGCTTTAGAGGTTTTAATGAGGGATCCCGACTTTTTGTTGAGGCTAATAAGGGAGTTTTTCCAGTCTTGGGACTTCAACTTTTTCTGCAACAGTTGTTGTAGAGTTTATTAATGTCAGGGAACCACCAGATTGGCTTCCTTTTTTTGGAGGAGAGTGTCTTGGTTCTGTTAGGTATGGTTAGTTCCATGCATTTATGTACATGTTCGTACAGTGCATTGGTGTATGATTCGGCAGTCATGCATCTATTTTCCATTGACATGGGTGCTGTGAAGTTAGCTACCTCTGTTTTTAGGAGCCCAAAGTAAGCTTTGGAGAAGTTTTTTATGGTGGTTACCTCTGCAGGGGGTGTGGGTGAGATTTAGATTTCCATGGTGCTTAGTTTGTGGTCAGATCTAACCAGGGAGGAATTGACTACTGGTGTAGAGCAACGGTTCCCCTTGTTGGTAATAACAAGGTCAAGGATGTTGCTTCCTCTAGTGGGGGTAAGAATGAGCTGGTCCAGGGCATTGGAACTGATGAAGTCCAGGAAGCGTTGGGCCGGTGTATTGGTGCATGAGTAATTTTCCCTTATGATACAGGCAAACTTACATTTATATAAAGATAATCAAACCATATTAACAAATTCACATTTACAAACATTATACATTACATATATTGTTATATATCCTATGATCCAAGCAACATTACACAAATTATTCAGTATCTGCCCTCTCTTAAACTTCATTCCTCCTCCAAATCATTTTTCTGCATGTATTGTTCCTGCAATTTTAATTTTTTCTGTGTAATTTTCTCCTACCCTTTTCTAAAGATCCAACTTCATATTTTTATCTCTGTTACAATATTCACTACTTCAAGTATAGTTGCTTTAGATTTTGATTTCCATTTTCTAGTAATTGCTTTTTGACAGCCACGAGAATTAAATGTAACATAACCTTACTCTGCCAAGACAATTCAGAGCCTGTTTCCCAATTTAAAAAAAAACATTTCCTTAGTTACACTAATTTGCTCACCCGGTAGTCTTAACAAAGTACTCTGTAGGGAATTTTTAAACTCTACCAACTCATTACACTCCCAGAACATATGTTCCCAGTTATACCTTTCTTCCCCATCACACCTCCAACATTTGCAGTCTGAGGAAAAATTCCTTGTAGTCTGCTTGGGATATAAAGGTATCTATGCAAATACTTCCAGGCAAAAATCCTAAATCTTCTAGATTTTATTGCATATTTGGGAGGTATACATATGCCCTCCCATTGTTTATTTCTGAATTACATATCAAATCTCTCATCCTAATCTTTTCTGACCTCTTCTGATTGATTCCTATACTTACTGTACAACATTTTAAATACCCTATTAATTATCCCTTTTTTAACAGCAGCTTCTGGTCTAGATTCAACTAAAAACTCAACTGGCGCTGATCTTTCATTTAGGATTCACCTATCCCTTTCTCTCTGTCTATACTCTGATATCAGCCCCTTCTAGGGAAGGCAATCACTAGCCTGTAATCCAAATGTCTTCTTGTGAATGTTTGATTATGGGACAACTGCAAACCTTTGCCAGTGAAAGACGATAATTCTGAAATATGTGGGAAATGAAATTACAGGAACAGAATTTCAGGCCTGATGAAATATATTTGTAAAGAGGAACCAGCTTGCATTCTACAAAATAATTAAAAGGTTGCACATGCCTCTCCACCATGCTGATTGGAAGAAAAGTAATACTGAATTACAGAGTCGTTTCCAGCTTTGTACCCATCAAGTGTCAGGATAGGTGCTGATTCTATGTGATGCTGAATTTGATACATTTGATAAAATGGGTAATCAGAGAATGAAGGAAGGAATGAATACATAAAAAGCAAGGTGAAAGAATTATAATTTTAGAAATGACCAGAAGAGGGAAACAAAGCTTCATAGTTTAAGTCAGTTATACTAAAGGAACTGTTACCTTGGCTCACTTCTAATTTCAGGGAGTGGAATGAGGAATGGTTTATTTTAAACTAATGTTGTACACATTGAATGAAATACATGAAAATGAAATATATGATATAAATGCTAGTGTGCTGCCTTAGATGTCTTTTAAGACACCAGCTAAATGTGGCATTCTGAAATGAAGCAAAAAATCATTTATATTGCAAAAGATATTCTGAAATAAGACATAAAACATAAACATATTCATTTAAAAGGTACCTTGTGGCCTTTGCTAATTGTTGTGCTTATTGAAAACATTCTAAAATAATGAAGATATTGCACTACGGTGAGCAGTGATTAATTATGTTATAGTAAACAAGTAGAAAGAAATAATGTGGACATCCTCCTTTTAAGGGCGTCTCTCGGAACTTTACTGAGATTAAAGTAAAGCTTGAAATGCATTGTCTTTTACAGGTAGTATGGAGGGCAAAGCCCCCATAATACATTTTATGTACAGACTGTCTTGATTTAAGCTTTATGGGTCATCACCAGTTATTTTTGGCATGGGGGTGTGCTTCTAGATACTCAAACAAGAAGATGCACTAATTTCTGCTGGTGCTTCTGCCTGAGGGAAAGTTAAATAAAATACCATTGTTTGGGGGCAGTAGCTTTTACTCTTCAGTTATAATAGGAGCTGTAATGCACATTTAAAGCTTTAAAGCCTTTTAGTTTATTCCTTTTCCTAAATTCTGCATTTTAATTCCAGTGGCCACATGGCACAGGTAAGTTTCTACATGGCAGCTACATCTGAGAATAAATTGGAAGCTGCTAGTAGTAAAAGCAAGGAATATTTCACATATCTGCAGTTTTCAATAAATTCTTTATACTCTATGCTGCAAGAAATCCTGAAATACATAAAGTTCCAGATGAAAGCCATCAAAATTTGTAAACAAAACAAAACAAAACAATAAAAAAACCCCCAAAAAAACAAATGAAGCATATTCACCAGTGACTTCAGAAACAACAAGCTTATCCACTTGAACAAAAGGCATTCAATCCAACCGGAAGACCCCAGTTATGGCTGGAGATAAAGCTGATTGGCATAGAAAATCATTCCCATAGGAGCAGCCTCTGTTTTATTTGGCTACCTTAAGGCAAGGAGGGCAGAGCCTTTGAATTTCATAAAGAAAAAGTTAAAGCTGCTATTAATCCAGTCCTTTAATATGGAAGTGGAGAAAGCTCATGGGATTAATATCAAAGTGAAGTCAAATATCTTGAGGAATTTTATAGTACATTTCTTAAATTGTGTGGACAGAGAGGAGGTTGTAATAAGATCAGACCATTTGGAAACATCTTGCAGGTTTGTCAGTATTTGGGTTCATTTTCCCCATAATTAAACGCAGCCCTTTTCAACGCATGTAAGGTTTTCTTTTTGGTGCTGCAAAGATTCAAGCACATGAGATATCATATACAGCTAATATTTAATATTATGCTGCATGTATGTAAAGAGGTGCAGTCACTCTCTTTTGAGTACCTTTCTTCGTCCAGTGCTTATTTGTATACCCTATCCAAATGGGACAAATTACCTCAAGATTGGAGACTTGAACAGCACAAGGTAGAGGTTGCCTGGATGTGTTACTGGAGCTGAAAAAAGTGCTTTTATAAAATAGATTGATACTAAAGAGCAGAGGAGAGTGCTTTGCCTGACACCTTTGCTGTTCTTTTTCTTTTTTGGGAGGAAATTAATGTAGTGAAAGTAGTTATTCAGTATAGGATGCCCCCCTTTTCTTTTGGGATATGGGAATATGTGGTTGTTCGGGCTCACATAATAGTCATGGGGCTAACTGCTTTTGTGTCTATTAAATTGGCAATGAAGGAATTTTAAGTGGAGATCCCTGTCTGTCTGCATCGTTGATAAGGCCCATTGCTAGGAACAATTTAAGGGCTGGAGTATATGTAATCATTCCATGGGCAGATGAACTGATCTTCTGTCAGGAATGTAAGTAAATGGGTATGATTTGACCCTAAAGAAGTTTTGATTTTTATATGTTGTGTCTTATGTACATGAGGGTGAAGTAGGGGGTGTTGTCATAGATTTTAAAAGTTTTTTTTTTTGTGATGATTCAGCTATACCAAAACAAGACATGTCCATCTGTTCACTCATTTTTTTTTCTCTAAGCAGTATAGATGTATTTCTAAAACACTGAATGCAAATATTATGTGCTCTGATTTCCCTGTTGCACTGTCAGAGTATTTATTTTGTTGCGGCACTTGCATTACTTACTTTGTTGTTTGTTTTTAGGGGAGGCTGTAGGGCATTTTTTATCTTTTAACCCCTCAACGTTTTTGATATCTATGCTCCTATACCTAATTTCTTTTTTCCTGTGGCAGGGGTCAGGTAGGGGCTCACTTGCAACTTTTCCTGGCTATTTATCTTTGGTACCTCTTTAAGGTGGTAACAAAGACTTGAGCTGTTTGTTATTGTAATCTACATTTTACAGTTTACTGTGAGTGGTAGCTCATAGTGTATTGCCATATTTCATTTGAATTTCAAGCTACCACAGTTATATTTAGTTTCCATTTTCTCTTCCTCTTTGTGCAATAGTAGTTCTTACTAGGTACAGGCCCTGCATTCCCAGGTTATTGAAAGTGTGGACCTCATCTATGCTTAAGAAGACTATGGTGAGAAATATTGTGTCTTGGAATATTAGGGGATTTAAATGCATAATTTAAGAAATGAAAATGAAGTGTTTCTGCTAAACATACACTGAAATTTATTACTTGCAATCCTAACAACACGATATATATACATATATATATATATATATATATATATATATATATATATATATATATATATATATATATATACATACACATATATATATATCTATATATATATATATATATATATAATATTTCTACATATATATCTATATATATATATATATATATATATATATATATATGTGTGTGTGTGTGCGTATATATATATATATTTTTTTGTGGTCAGTTTGGGTGGAAAGTCAAGGATGACATTCTTATAGCTGTGCACTCAGATTATGGTACAGTAAATTTAGAACTTGTGGCCCAATACTAGAAGCAGCTGCGGACTGGATCCCCTTTGCTGAGGTGGATGGAGGACAGAGAATCCCAGAACTTGGCTCTTGTGATTCTGGTGTGAGAACTGTAATTTCTATATCTA
The DNA here is from genome assembly GCF_019279795.1 of Protopterus annectens. NCBI lineage: Eukaryota > Metazoa > Chordata > Ceratodontiformes > Protopteridae > Protopterus > Protopterus annectens. The sequence goes on from NC_056735.1 coordinate 1,847,797,227, forward strand.
CAAAATAGGAGCCATTCAAATTTCTACCTAAGTCAAATACAAGAAATGCACGTAAAAAGGAAATAATAATAATAATAGTAATAATAACTAGAACCCTTTAACAGGGCGTAATTCACTCTAGGTGGTCCAGATTAAAATATTTTTGTGGAGAGGAGGTACTTGAACTCTGGAGATGCTTGCATGAGACAATTACATATGTGACGGACACTAGTAGTTACTTGCTCATTGCTATTAACCGAGCTGTGTTGGAGTTTTATAAGAACCTATATTTGGGACAAAATGCGTTTTGGGAATGGCTACTGGTCACAGGTGTGGTACATTAATTAAATGTGATTTATGATGGAAAACAAAGAAGCTTGTCATTCATGGAATCATAGGCTTATATCACTTTTTGTCATTGCCACTTAAAATTTTACGGTCGAGATATTGAAGCAGTCAGGCAGGCAGGAAGTAGTTATTTCCAAGTTGATGAGAGATGCCAATAATGTTTTTTTTTTTCAACAGGAGGCACAGAAGGGCATACGTATTTCTAATGTTTTATGACAAGCAACAATGTTGTAGAAGTGGCAACATATCCATGGTGGCTCTTTTAGCCAACATTATTAAGGCCTTCATTCCCTTCTGTGGAATGTTTTTGTGAGACAATATGTTCAATTCAGTGCAGTAGGTAAATTTGTTCTTTATTTCAGCTGTTATATCCTAAATGTACTGCCCAGATCATTACAAGGTGATGCTCCACAGGTAACCTACTGATGGATCAACACTGAACTATTGAGCTTCAGTTAACTGAGGTTCAACCCACCGATGACCAGAGGTTGTCCATAGGAAATCTTTGTCAGGAAGCTCTGCCTGTAAAAATGCCCTTTTCAGAGGAATTTCTCTATTCTTGGGGTTGGTGCAACTGTGGCGTTCGTATATATAAGTTTGGGAGTGTGTGAGGCTTAACCTTCACATCAGGGGAGCATGGGGGCTAAGAACACTTTAAAAAGTGTTTTAACACCAATCTGTTTCAGGAAATGCAGTTCAGTGATTCCGATCTTTGGTGCATTCAGTTTCATCCACTCATAGCGGAAGCGATACTCCACATCTTTTATTTTGACTATGGAAAACCTCAAGATTGTTTGCTATCTCTACTTTTTTTTTTTCAGCTTATGGGCCATTGTTCTTGGCCCAAAGTTGACCTGTTTTACTGGATTAATAATTTTTCAATCCTTTCAGACACTGAGAAAATGTCTTTTAATTACTTAAACTGTCATTTAACATCTGAGACAACATATTTTTGCTTTTGACAGTTTATATTGCTTATTGGGCCCACATAGTTTGACAGTGTTTTTTGGCCATCTTGAACACTGCTAGTGATTGTCTTGTGATGGAGAGTAGTTTGATACTGTGTTTGGAATTCAAATAAGTGATGGCCTAGTAGCAAGTTAAATTCTGATTGGCTGTTTCAGTGTTTTTGTTCTTCTATATATTGAACTGCTTGTGAGACATTGCTATTCATTTGGATGCAATGCTGAGAGCTGTGCAACTGAGTTCTTTTTGAAACCAGATTCGACTTGTTTTTACTGGATTTGACTACTTTTTTAGTTCCTTCAAATACCAGGGATATGTGTTGTAATTACTTAAATTGTCATTTTCGCATGTGAGACAATGATTTTTTTGCTGATTTCAGAGCGTATTGCTTACTGAGCACTGATTAGTTTCAGCAGTGTTTGGGCCCCATCTTGGAAGATCAGTTTGGATTATCTTGAACGAAAGGATAATTTGCTACTGTCCTGGAAATTCAAAAGGCTGTTGGCCTAATAGCAAGTTGTATTCTTATTGTTTATGTTTTCTGCTTTTTTAATATATTGTGCTGGTTTGCATATTGGGGTACCTACATGCAACACCTCTGGAGATGATGATGATTATGCACATTAGCTGGTCAGTGCTTTTCAGTAGTCACCCTTAGAGTGACTGGACACTGAGCATGCTTACTGAGCATTTCAACAGAGCTGTTTTGCTGAAATATGTGCACGGTTGTGAGAAGCTGCTATTAGTTCCTACTTGAGTATTTCATTTCTACTGTATTACTGTAGGTTAAACATGCTTGTGCTGAGCTGCTAATACTTACATGTGGTACTCCTCAGTGTTACTGAATTGCTGCCAGTTGCACATAGACTCCTTATTGCTATAGTAGTTGTTAAACTGGATAGTGTGTGCTTGGCCATGCTAAACCACTCACTAGCCCAGAATTAGTTGGGTCTTCCCCTATCTAAGTTCTCCTTTTAGGCCCTTCATCTAACCAAACTATGAAATGTATGTCTTTTTGTTTGTTTGTTTCTAACCTACCTCCCTGGAGCCGACCGTCAGATGCTAGCAGTTATCATTCACTGGATCTGTTGGAATCACCTTAGCCTCCTCTATGCTCATCTCAATCCAAGCCACATTCAGGGACACTGGTGCAGCAACATACTGCTGTTGAGAGCTGTGCCCTAACCTCAACAACTCTGCAGCAACCTTGTTAGCTCTACAATCGTTACCTTCAGGAGGTGCATGTGAGCTACTTCACGTGAGCAACCTGTTGAATAAACGGTATACATCTTGCAGCACAGACCATGCTGGGCTCATAATGTTGCTATCGCAACAAGACTAGGCATCTCCCCCCAATGGATGAGCTCATATCAGACATTCACTGCCTGGTCTCTCTGCTGTTGGTGCTGAACACAGGGTGCAGTCTGGGCTTTATTCTTCTGTACCATGTAGCCCGGACCTGAATAAACTGTATATCTTGAGCAATTGGTCCAAACTAAATCCAAGGCCCAGATTAACAAAGTGGAAAACAAACCTGTTTTCATCCCTTCTTTTATTAGCATTATAACACATGGTTCTCTCAGGCTGTGTAGAAAATGCTGTACGATCACGGACAATGAACTTCTACTAGACATAAATAATTCATTCTGTGAGAGGTGCAAATGTCTGTGCAATCTGGTGGCATCTCCCTTACCCAAAATGATTTCCTATGAGCATCCCACACAGACGTCCACATCTCATCACAACCACACCAAACTGACTTATGCCAAGGCTGTAAAAATGTCACTAGCAAAGCCTCCTTGGATTAAGAAGACAAAGTCTCAGCAAATACTCACCACCACATTAGCACTCTGTTCGCATATAGTAAAAGATTACCAGGAGGTATTGTCAAAGCCATCTAATACTTCAAGTTTCATGAGTAAAAACAGTCAAGCCTTAGTAACTGGCGACTTTCTTGTCAGGCACACTACACCAGTCCTCACAAGACTAGACAAAGGCCAGGATAGAACTAGTTATCTTTCTGTTACCAAGATCTGTGACACTTAAAGTCCCTCTCATCAGACAACTATAATTATTTTCTAGTGGCCATCTTGTTGATGTGAATGGCTTGAGGCCTACAACTCTGAGGACATGTAGAGAGACATGTTGGATCTTGCCATGTATGTGTCCAGGGCAGGCGAATCACCAGATGTGAGTGGAAACCTTCCTTCACCCAGAATGGTACTGATATACAATGAAAAGATGATTGGCTTCAACAATTGGCTTAGCAGTTAGTGTCATTCTAGAGATGTGCAGTACGTGTAAACACAGAACAAGATGACTAACAGTCTAAATTTCTTTCCTGGTATGGCTTGCACCTCTCATTCCAAGATTTCCACATACTGACTAAAACCCTCGTTGCCTTCACAGTGCCATTATATAAAACGTCTGCTTAATGGACATCCCAGTGTAGCAGGGGTCTATTTCATAACATCAAAAGCCAACAATATCGAATCCCACATCGTAGAGATGAAATCATCAAATACTCACTTCAGCAAATGACCGTTTAGGCAAATCTATTCCCAGGGTAAGTAACCACTAAAACCAAAAGTCATACAAATGAATCCACACCATCCCCAACCCAACCAGGTGGGGGACTACAACCCTCACACTCCCCAGTGTGGGGGGCTGCACCCCTACCACCCCTAAACAAATATACCAACTCTGAAATTGCACTACAGTTGGGAAAAGGAAAAAGCTCACCTTGTTGGCCAACAGGTTACTTACCCTGGGAACAGATTTGCTGGTCCAGTCATTTGCTGAAGTGAGTAATTGATGATTTCATCTCGATTATGTGAGATTTAATTCTGTGGGCTTTTGATGTTTTAAGGTAGACCCATGTAGCAGATATCAATGTAGGCATTTCCAGCCCTAAACTGGATCATGTCAGCATGCCTCTTCTCAATGACAGAAATCATAGTAACAAATTGTCTGATTTTGAGGTTCTCCTGTAACCTCAACACTTAATGTTTGTGTAGTTACAGAGACTTGGTTTCAATGGCACTCCCTCCATATCTAGGTTTTACATATACTATGCCTTCTGGTCTGAGGGAAACTGTAGTGGCTTTTTCATATTTATCAGGAACCCCATCATTTTTAGACAGATTCCCTTGACCCACAAACTGACCTTATTCAAGTCCAGTTTACCCCGAACAAGATAAAGTATCAGCTTGTAACATACTACAGGACACCCTTCATGTCCACAATGACCATTTAAGATTTCTAAATGTGCTTAAGGAACTTCCTATTACAAAGCATGCCTTTATAGTAGGATACATTTAACTATCCCTCAATAAACTGCTCTACCTATATTTCAACAATTGGCTATGCTCAAAGATTTTCAGACTTAATAAATAAAAAAATCCCTGGAATAGATTGCTAGCAAACCAACTGGTGGAAAAATATCCTTGACCTGATCCTAAGTAGTATAGTCATTAAAATTACCAGTCCTCTAGTTTCTCCATTTCTGGTTATGTCTGACCATAAACTTGCAACCTTTTCTTTTAAAATCTAAAACCCTACCAATCAATAGTTTTTCATTCAAAGATTTCAAATGGACAAATGTCTTCAAATTCTATAATGAGCTATCCAGATTCACTTGTAATTTTACCAGATTCTGCATGGACACAACTGTTATTTATACAAAGGAATATTATTTCCACATAGATAAGTGCCTAGACCTGGACATCTCTGCTAGAGCCAAATATTTTGAGAAGGTTAAGAACAAACCGCTCTGGTTGTTCACAAGCTTAAATAAACTCTATAACAAGAAAAAAATGCCTTAATCCTTGCAACAGTTCTAAAATTCCTCATGTTAAAGACTAGATCAAAGATATAATAAAGGAACTAAAAGGTACTGTTAGAACTAATAAGGCAAATCACAAACTTCAATTTTTTCTGCAGCCAAGGGTAATTATTAATCTTTCTAGAATTATATTGGGCTAGTAAGAAACAACACCTAGCAGTGTGCTGAACTTATCCAAGATTGCACCTCAGACTCTGACCCAGTGCCTTCAGCAAAATATAGCAGTACACATTTGATACAACATTTATCCCTGAAACAACTATTTTAATTCCAAAAATCCTAATATCATATATAACATCCTAATATCACAAAGGAAAGCATACTGAAGGTGATCTCTAAGATCAAAAATATTATTTCAATGGGGCCTAAATTACCTGGATGCCTAATAAATGGCATGAAATATGCCATTATGGAGCCCTTCCTTAAATTGTTTAACCTGAGCTTAGCTACAGGATTTGTCCCTAAAGCATGACAAACTGCATTGATGATACCCCTAAACAAGGGTAGACCTACCACATACCAAGGAAATTATGGACCCACTCACTAGTCTGACTACTCTGATTTGCAAAGCAATGGAACACATCATTTATGACCTCATAATCTATGATATTAAAAATCCAGATGTGATGAGATGGATAAACAACTGCCTGAAAGATAGGACACACAAGTAGTTAAGGTAGCAGGCACCTCCTCAGAAAGTATACAAATAATTTGTGATGTGCCCCAGGGCTCGGTACTAGGAACCCTCCTTTTCAGTATCTTCTTCTCTGATCACCAGAGTGGGAATCAAAACCTTTAGTTAACTAGCTTTGCACATGACTAGAACCTGGGCACTAAATCTCCCTCCAATACCCATTTATTACACCAGGAACTAACCATCATAAACAAATGGTATGTGGAAAAGGGCTAAAATTAAATGAAAAAAGTGTAACACTGATAAACAACTGTCTACCTCAACATACAGAATAGCCAATACAACACTCCAGAATGATCATATAGTCTGGGGGATCCCTATCACAACACCGACACGCCACAAAGCCAACACCCAAAACACTGACACGAAAAGACCGAAAATGCACAAAACCTACAACTCACAAAACCGAACACCATAACACCGACACGCAAAACACCGACACACAAAACATAAACTACACATTCCACACAACTATACATGCACTAACCGTAACCCAAACCCTAACCCTAAGGTCCGACACACTCACCCCTACCCGCACCCTAACCCTAACTCAAACTAACCGCCACTACCCTACCCGTTTCACTCACCCTACTCTCCCCCTACTTGCCCCCACCCCTAAACCTAAACTCCAATTAACCTCCCCTTAAACCTGCCACTATCGCATACTACACCACCCAACCCCCTAACCCCTACACTACTGCACACCTGCACACTCACCCTGTCCGCCCCCCTATCCCACACTCACACCTCCACACACCTAGCCCTAAATCCCTCTATAAATCCGTGACACTCGGACACTTACGCCACATGTCCACACGTCGGTGTTTCAATGTGTTTCGCTGTCGGTGTTTCATCTTTCTGCGTGTCGATCTTCTGGCCTCTCTTCTGGATGGTCTTTGGCGTGGTTCATTTTGGGCGGGAACCAGTCTGGGATCTTGGAACCTGGGATGATAATTCCCACTCCTTTGACCACTGTGTAGCACCATTAGTCAGAAGATCCTTTTAGCAGAACTAATATCCAAGTCATCCAGGTCCAAAGAAGGCAGCCCTAATTTGACAAATTATTGGCTACAGTACCTCTTTTAGAATGTACCTTAATTGGAGTCTATATTATGATATCACACACTCAGAAGAGCGAATGACACATAATCGACTCCATGTAAGTGAAAGCTTACAATGTCGAAACTTCAGAACAGTGATTTTTTTCCAAAGGAAAAAAATCGCTGTTCTGAAACAAAAAAAACAAAAAACTGTAAAACATTACATAATGTGGGGGGCTTCGCTCCTCACACCCCCTGACATGTGGGACTGTGTCCCCCACACCCCCCTACTTAAATGTACCAACTCCAAGATTGCACTACAGTGTCAAAAAGGCAAAGTAGCGAAAGTGGCCAAACAAATTCCTTCCCAGGGAAAGAATCTGCTGAAAAAACACTTCGCTATTTTGCCTTTTCGCACTTTTCAGTTTGACAAACATGCATTTGACAACCTGCGTCCATCTATGACAGCATAATAGAGAGCCTCTTAATTGTTGTATTAAGCAAGTAGAAAGGCCCCATAGGTGCCTAACCTAGAAAATTGTTGGAATAAAGTCTCTGTGCTACCAGGAAGTGCTTGAAATGCTATCCTTTTAATCAGTTTTTTACACGGTTTTGTTAGCTGATCATGCCTTGTATTCTGTGTCATTATGGACACTGTCTTCCTTGATCTCCTGTATTGTTTCAAGCCTAATCCCTCTACTAATACCAAAGCTATGGACTTAAATTTCCACTAGCACATAAATAAAACATGCTAGACAGATTACTCTGTTACTCAATATGTACTGTACTTCTGGAATAGACTTCCTCTGAAAGTTAAACAAAGTGACACCCTAGGACCCCTTAAAATAAAACTGGGTGATTAGATTGGCATGCATACATTTACTGTGAGACTGACTTACTTTGCCCTTAGAAGGAGGGTATAGCATGATGGTGAAAATTGGCAATTGAGTCACAGGACTAGTTACGCCTTGACAGTACTCACTCTCATGCTGTACACCCCCCCCCTTTAAAAGGGGGTAGAGCATGAAGGTGGGTATTGACAAGGTGTAAATTGTCTTGTGATGCAAATGCCTTGCATTTCTTATGATATGATTATCATATGATTCTATGACAGAAGTGAAGTTGTTTTGCCAGAATGCCATGCAGGCAAAGATGGAATGTGTCTGCATCATTTTTATATAAATAATATGAATCAGACTTTTTACCCAGATTTTTGAGGATCTGCTTTTCTGAAACAGAGTGTCAACAAGTAGGTTCAGTAGCTGCTATGACTTTTAATAGCTATACTTCACACCATATAGAAAAACTAATACTACAAAAAGGAGATTTCTCTAAAAACAAGAAGGTAAGTGTAGTTTGGAAATGCTGTTCCAATAGTGTCTGAAAATACTTACTGTTACCTAGATCCTTAAACAGCATTCAACAAAACTGGACTGCCTGTTAATTAATGATTCAGGAAAAATTTGACCTCCGTGATGACGAAGTTAAGAGGTGACAGTCCTAGTGTGAGCATATTTACACAATGCATTCTTCAGGTTTTGTGTGTGATTCTATGTTATGGAATAGGTTACTTGAAGCAGTTACATAGTGAAACAATGTCACTAGTATTCTGACCACCCTCAGGCTCAATGAATTACTTATTTGGTAATCAGTTCAAGGAGACATGTTGTCATGAAAACATACTGTGAGAAGGATACAATGTTCTTCAGTCTTGCCAAGCTTTTTTCAGAGACCTTCAGTAGGTGGTATCTCCTGGCTGTTGGTTGTAAACATGTGGTCAGGGATCTCTCCTCTGATTATGCTTATCTGAAGCAGGTAAGTTTGGCATACATTTTACTGACCACTGGAGCACTGTGCAGCCTCCCTGCCAAGAGATACATTTCATGAAGTCTCAACCAATGCTGGCATGTCTCTTTGACAAAGCAGTCATGATTCTTTAAATGTTTTCACCATTCACTCAAATGTGCATTACCTGATATTTAGCCTGTAAGACTTTTCCATTTTTAAAAAAGGATTCCGGTATTTCTTCTGATAACAGTGCTGGGGCTACTTATGTATAGCATCTGTCTTTATAGCAGGCCATGACATGATTATCAACTTTCTTTTTTTCCTGTTAAAATGATTAATAATACTTTTAAGTACACCCTGAACTAAAATATGAGGGGAAGAAGATGAGGTGGGTCTTACTGCTGAGTGGACTTTTTGTTTAGTATTTATATATCTCTTGTCTATAACTTTGGCACAGAATGAACTAAGTGCCCAATGCTTGCTCAGCTATCATGTAGGGCAGGAAGGTTGTTCATCTCCACACTCTGGGAAATCCCTAGTGGATGTTGGAGTATTAAAACAGGATGAAACAACACCCTCAGGCTGCTAGGACACCAGTACCAGATGGTGTTGATGACTACCCAGACTCCCTTCATGGCTAGCCCAGTCATTCTTCTCTAGGTCCACTGAATAAGCAATGAGCTCAGGCCCATTTAGAGACATTGTTGGAAGATGCAAGGGGAGGCTACGTAAAATAGATTTGACTTATTTTATTAAAATTATGCACCAGCTACAGGATAATGTTGTTTTAAAGAAACAGCCAGAAATGTGCATTAAATGTACTGAAGGAAGCATAGTCTCCCACTTACCATCCTATAACCAGTGGATAAGTAATGCAGAAGTATCATCTGGTGATTACACAATAACAAGATGGGCAGCAGACAAGGTATAGCTGCCCGTAAGTACAGGGCACTAGAATTACGCCAATGATCACACATTCAGAATGGATGAAATAGTCTTCATATCAGGGTTTCTTTCAGTGCTTTGTTAGGGAAATTGGAGCGATACACGGGGTATTGTCCCTCTTTACTTTCTCTTTAGCTGACACTGTTTTCTAAGCAGATCTACTTGAGTGGCCTTGAAGGGCAAAAAAAAGCCCAGGGAAAATCATTCAATTTAGCTGTGTCGTACCTCTGGAGAATCTTTGCTTTATGAGTATAGAGCTACATCTCACCTGAGGACTTCTTGTAAGCTCCTCTGCCTGAACAATATTTGTGAATAAGTCTGGGTGCCTTACACAACTACAGATTTGTCAGCTCTCTGTCATGTAGTGTTTTTTTCAATGATTCATTTAGTGTAACTGTTAACATCCCTGTACACGTTCACTTTGGAGCTGCCTGTCTTGCTTTCTGAACACCTGTAAGCAGTACAGTCTTAAATCAAAAGATACATTCTGCAGACATTAGTGCACAGAGTTTAACTCTCCCTTTTGATTCTCCAGGCTAATATTCTCTACATATTTCTTTCATCCTTTCCACTCTGTTTCTAATTTTCAGGTTTTCATTCTTTTCTGTTATGAAGCACCATAATCCTTCCCTACTTGAAGTGTAGATTCCCATTAATTCATACGAGTCTACAAATATCTAGCTGCATCCTGTGCCTGTAACAGTCTGTGACTAGTCAAATAAAGCTAGTATGGTAACAGCCAGCATTTATTCTTATTTATTCCACTTTAGCTCCATTAGAATTATGTTACTTACAACCTTGGTTAAGTTTGGTATAAACTACAAGCACAGAACTATATATGCAAATGTGGCTAATTCAAACCAATCAAATGCACAGCTTAGACAATATTACATTAAATATACATTACCTAATGTCTTCTGCAAATGATCGGCTTCACCTGTTTTTGGCACTTTCCATTTCCTCATTCCATTGCTGCTTAATTGCTGTTTCATTCCATCACCCCTTTGCTTTCTTTGAGATGCCACTTGCTTCTTATTAGCTATTCCAGGGAGCAAGGTCTTCATGAGGAATGAGTCAAAAGAGGCCAGGAGCCATCATCTTGTGGCAGCCAGTCCTTAACTAGAGCAAGTAACATGCAATGACATCAGTGTGCATGGTGCATGCTTTTACACAGCATGCACTGGACTGTCCCCCTTCCTAAAGCTAAAACTGTACCTGCAAGGCCCCAGGTGTCACATAAACAAATGCATGCTTTTACACAGCATGCACTGGACAGTCACCCTTCTTAAAGCTAAAACTGTACCTGCAAGGCCCCAGGTGTCACATAACCAGATGCATGCTTTTACACAGCATGCACTGGACAGTCCCCCTTCTTAAAGCTAAGACTGTACCTGCAAGGCCTCAGGTGTCACAGAAACAGATGCATGCTTTTACACAGCATGCACAGGGCAGTCACCCTTCCTAAAGCTAAAACTGTACCTTGCAAGGCCCCAGGTGTCACAGAAACAGTTTGAAACTCCTGCATACTTCCATTCAGGACTGTTGATCTAGTGAATAGATGCTTCATTTTATCACGTGCAGCCAACACGTCCAGTGGCCTGGGCTTATGCCAGAACATGGATCCCTGGCATCACAGACAGATGTCCTGCCTTTGCAATAGCAGACTGTCTGATCAGCAGTAAATGATTGGATGCTATTACTGTTGTATCAGCATGTTTCAAATGCAGCATTATTCCTCATTTCACCCCTGACAAAAGGTGCATCGCTCAATGATTTTTACCTGCTAATCAAATTAGTATAAATAAACTTATACATACCTAAAATAAATCTCCTAAATTCATGTGGTGGGTGGTGTCTTTTAAAAAGAGCTACATCATACCGTTGAGTGAACTGTTTAAGAACAGAGGAAATGTGATGAATGTACTTATTTGTTTGGTTGCTGATTTGTTTTCATTGTCAGACTGATAGATTCATGGGACAGTTTTCCAAAGTCTGTGCTTTAAGATAGAGAAAGCATTTGTAAATGCAGAGAAAGTAATCTTTTAGTTGTGTAGCATCCACAGCTGATCTAGTGTGCTGGGAAATGAAAACACTTGGTGGATTAAGGGATCATTATCTGCAATTAGATTCCATGTTTGTATGTCTTTCTACAATTAGCATTTATGCTTTATAAAGACTGATGCATATTCTGCACTGTGTTTTCATTTTAGGTAGCAGTAATGGATATGATCCAGAAGATTCACACTCTGTTAAAGCATTGCAGTTAACTCATCAGAAGGCAACAAGAACAAACATGAAATCACAGTCTCCAGACTACATCTTAGATGTTTTACCCAAGAAGCAAAATCCTGACTCTCCTGGCAACCAGGAGGCCGAAGTCAGTGAAAAGTGTTTTATACAGATTATGGGCATGACATGTGCATCATGTGTCTCGTATATTGAGAGAAATCTAGTAAAGAAAGATGGTAAGTTACAGTGAAACTGTCTTCACATTGCTTTCTGTTTTTAATATTCCTTTTATTAGCCAGAGACACCGAGCATACATTTCACATTTCGATGTTTAGTGCACGAGCATCACTATGCTAGTGAGGCAGTTAGCACGGCTGCACTGCAGTGCTTGGTTCTGCAGTTCAGTTCATAGTCGGGTACTTAGTCTGTGGAGTTTACATATCTACCTTATGTAAATGTGGGTTGTCACTCATGTCTTTGGCTTCATCCAGCATCCTAGAGACATATAAACTGACAAATTGTCAATCCTCCATTACTGGGTGTATGTGTACGTGTGTGTACATGTGCGTACGTGTGTGTGTACAAGCGTGTGTCTTTGTGTATGTGTGTATGCCTGTGTGCATGTCTGTCTGTGTTTCCTGTGGTGGAATAACATACTATCTAATACTGGTTCTGAGTTGTGCCCATCGCTCAACAAGATACGCTCTGTATCCCCTACAGCCCTGAATAGAACAGAATAAAGGACATATCGGTGAATAAATGAATGTTCGGGTGGGTACTTAGTGCAGAGTGGAAAAAAAGAAATTTCAAAATCCCAAAATCGGTTTCAGAATCTTGAGATCTTGGAATCTCAAAATTGTAAACCCCCCAAAACACCACCCAACACACTAAAACATGTGTATGCAGTGGGCAAGCCCCCCTACATCCCACATGTGGGGGACTGCGCCCCACACACCCCCCGCAACTTAAATATACCACCTCTGAGATTGCACTACAGCGAGGACGAGGGAAATCTCCCAATCCATGCTATATGCCGATCTCCATTCAGGATTTTGAAGTTTTGAAACTTCGAACATATGATCTTCGATTATATGAAATTCAAGGCTTTGAGCTTAGAAATTCTGAAGAGAACCCATATATATATATATATATATATATATATATATATATATATATATATATATATGTGTATATATAGTTTATTCTATCTGCTCAAGCAATACCATGTATTCTTTCTTATGAAAACCTTCAAACCAAGTTTGTCATCTTTCTTATCATGTGACTAGCAGTACCATCTGGCTAGAAGAGACTATATCGTTTGTCTGATTTATTTTATTTTATATTCATATTTATATCATCATTTTGAATCCATTGAAAAGTATTAACAGACTGAAGCCAAGTATTACAGTACTAGTTGTCCTTGAATGAAGACCTCAGTTGTTAAATTCAAGCCAGTATTATTAAAACAAACAAGCAAAAAAAAAGAACCTCATAACTGACTTAGCCTTACATGAGTATGATTTCACTAAATTATATATACACTTACTGTGTTAGTATGCAAACCTTTGATCAGTGTTACTGCACTTGTCCTAAGTCCATGGAATGCTATTACTGTTTAGGCTCTAAAGTTTCTTTGATTTGCATCTACTACATATGACCACTGTTCCAGACCAATGCTGTCTTTTGCTTTGCAAGTATTCATACTCTGACACATCATTCTTTTAACTGAGTGAGGAAGCAATTTCTATTATATCAAAGGCAGTTGATTTGGCCTGAGCTTTTATATTCCAACTGTTGAATTATGCTGGGAAGTTGTGATAGTTTAACTGTTATCTTCCTGAAGAAGAGAGACCACTTCTCAAAGCTGCATACATTTCAGTAAGTGCTTTATACCTGAGCCTAGCGGGCTTGAATTTGGAATGTATTGCTTTGTTGCTCTTGCTGAATGCTGTGCATATTGTAACAATAATTTACACATGACACTTCTGTTTGATAGCTAAATATGTCTTAATAAAGAGCTAGTTGTAATTTAAATCACAATTGTTTAGTTGTCAAGTCTGATTAGAAGTCACAGTTAAATCCGTGATATTGTAATGTAAGGCATTCAGATGTGTGTGGACAAGATAAATATATGTAGATATCCTAACTTCACATAACATCCACATATCTTCAAATTGTTGATGTTATTTTCCTGAAACTAATCTTAAGGAAGTCTGAATTAACTCAGATATATAAAAAACTCATGGTACTAACTGCAGGATCTACATTCAAATGCATGGAATTTCCCAAGACTGTAGACCATTTCCAAATGGCAAAGCAGACCTCTATCATAAAAAGTACTAGGGAATGGAGGTTCCTAGACAAAATTCAGCAACAGCTCAATATCAGACATAATCACTTGTCACTACATGCAAAATATTGAAAGAAAGTATTAAATGGTACTATATGTTTGGAGACATGCTGGAGAAGTCTGTTTGCTACTATTCCCCTGATGTCTCAACTACAATACGGAACACCCTGTTCTATTGGGTTTCCATCAGCATCTCGAACACTGACAATATCGAATCCGATATTGTCACCTCAAGAATGTCGAAAGTGCAGAACGTCGAATGGGTAAATGGAAATCTCCGTAAGGGGAGATTTCCATTTACTTCAATGTAGTGCGGTCTCGTATGTTTAAGTAGCGGGGGTGTGAGGGGTGCAGGGGGACTTGCCCCCCTGCCTACACCCTTTAGTTTTTTATTTTTTTATTTTTGGGGGGGTTTGTATCGGCATTCGAAAATTGAATAGTTCGGTCATGTCAGTTCGACATTTAGTGATTCAAACTATTCAATTTTCAAAATGCTGATATAGACCCATTCTATCAATGGTATTTAGGTGGAGCTAAATTTACTTACAAATTGCAGTTTCTAGTAAACGAGTCTGCTGCAATGTGTCAGAGTGTACATTGTTATAAGAATTTTATATTTGTTTATAGTAATTTCTTTTTTTCAAACTCCTTTCTCCTCCTGTAGTGGGGACTAAGTTTAGATATAAGGGGCCAAGACTTGAGCAGCAGTTTTTGACAAATTACTTTGCTGTGGTGTTCTGGCGTGCACTTTGATTTTTTTGTGTGTCAACATGTTTTTATAAATTTTTCTTCTTCAGAACTCATTCTGACTGCCCATACTCTGAGTAGGGAGAAGAATACTTATTACCAGGTTATTGACTTTCTACTGGTGCTTCAGTCCCAAAACTGAAACACTCATTGTTAGGTGGGGCAAACTTTGGATATAAAGGGCTGAGATGCAAGCAAAAGCTTGTGAGTGGCATTGTAGCTAGGCAAGCAAAGAATCAAAGATCATAGCATCTTCATACTATTGCACAGAATGTGAGGGATACAAAACAGTTCTGACTTGCTTATTTGGAATAGGCCAAGAGGAATAATACTCCGCATTAATTTAACTCATCAGTGCCTACTAACAGTCAGTTAATAAGGGATCACATTCCTATTTGTTGGTATGTAACACTTCCCATCATATATTACAGTTGAAAATAGAAGCATTAAGTGTGAGACAATCTTTCAAATGAACAAATAAAGTAGCTTTTTGTATTTCTTGTTCATCTGAAGACATTTTCTCACATTTAATGTATTTAATCATGGCACTGCAAACAGCATATTCAACAATGCAGTTAACTGCAGAAAAAAAGCATTGTGTGTGTGGTCTGCCTTTCAAGATCTACCAGCTTGAATCAGACAAAACAGCCACACAAGCGGCACTGAAAGTATGATTAACACCACAGTACAATTGGTGCTGTGAGCATTAATGAGCTAAGGAACTTTATGAATACATAGTACATTTCAACTATTTTTTTTGTAATTGCTTTTCTGTTCGCTTCTGTCAACTACCAGCTCCCCTCTTTTAGGTTTTGGGCCCATTCCTGCCCCATTACTATGGTACCTTAGAGACCATAGGAAGGAACTAACAGAAACCTGGAAGAGGCCATCATCCAGGCAGGCATGGAGGCTGTTTATCAAGCCTTCTACATCTTTCTTAAGTATATCCACAGATTACAGTGCTCCTTTATCCCAAAGGCCTGAGGGTCTCATTTCCCACCCACAGATTAGTGAGGAACCCTCTAATTGTGTTCCGGCTGTGGAACTGCTCATAAATCTCACTCCACAAGACGTGTCATTTCTGAAACACAGTAAGGATTGTTTTTATTTAGAGATAGTAACTCTGCCCCTGGTAGCTGGTGCATATACCCATGTCACTGTAACACCCTGGGGCAGCTTCTCTCTGATATATGAATGCTCTCATATGTATACCCCATGAAGTCTGCATACAGTTATGCAAAGTGTTATGCCCCCTAACTATCACACTGCTTGTGAAGCATCTGTCAGCATAGATGCTGTTAGTGTAGTAGACCAGATCATTTCCCTCACATTAAATAAACAACTTAAAACCATATTGTTATCTTTCAGGATGGTGCAACCAGGGAACACAGGTAACCACATGAAGCACTGTGAAATCTCTCATAAGAAATTTCTATTTTCTATTTTCCTGGTATCCCAGATAGACAGGAAGGGATTATCAAATGAGGAAAGAAGAAATGCTGAGCCTAACAGCAGTAATGGAGGAGTAGGCTTTAGGCTTTTTAAAAATGTTACTTAAGGAAGAAGAAAAAAGAAGGTTAAACTCCACTACAATTACAATTTTCATGTTAACCGCCACATAGTCTAATATATAATGAAGCAGATTTTTTCTTTCCTTGTTAGTGATATATACATATAATGCTGTAATTCTATAAATATATACAACTAACAAACTTCCAAAACTAGGAGGAAAAACACAGAGGCAAACCCGGCATTTGAGCGCTTTCATTCTTTAATGTAACAAGAACTTTTTCAGGAATAAAATATCCACATATTTCAAAATTTAGAAAACCATCTGCCAATAAAAAAATCTTTGTTTCATGTAAACGAATAATAAAAATTAGTTACCAACAACAACCAAGGAAATGTAGCAGTAATAAAAATGCAATAAAAACAACTCAACCACTCCGTGTAAGGATTCTGGATGTTTCAAAGATTTTTTTTTCAAATATCTTTATTAAATTTGCACATATGACAAATGCAATCTTACATTTATATAAATGAAAAACATAGAAAATAATATCACTTTAGTTGCAAACAGTTTACATCACAGACACCAATGAAACAACTGTAGTTGTAAACATTATACATCATTTATAAACCATCCAGTCATTGTCAGTTAAGGATTATATAGCTCATTCAAATCCTGCTTATATTGTTCCCACAAATCCCATTTTTTCCTTTGTAGTTTGCTCCTTCCCTTTTCTAAAGATCTCAATTCCAGTTGTTTTATCTCTGTTACTATATTCACTACTTTTAGTAAAGTTGGTCTAGACTTTGATTTCAATTTTCTAGTAATTGCTTTTTTGGCAGCCACTATAATTAGACTCAGCAAGGCTTTACTATGTCTAGGCAATTCTGATTTTGTAGCATAACTCAAAAAAATAATCTCCCCAGTCAGTCCAGTCTGCTCACCCAGCATCTCCGACAGAGCAATATGCAGGAAATCTCAAAAGTCTGCCAGCTCACCACACTTCTAAAAAATATGCTCCCAGCTACCTCTTTCTTGCCAGTCACACCTTCAACATTTGCTATCCATTTGAGGAAAAATTCCTTGGAGTCTTCTTGGATATAAAAATACCTGTATAAACACTTCCAGGCAAAGATCCTTTGTTGCATATTTGGGAGATATACATATAGCCTCCCGTTGTCTCTTTATGAATTGCTTATCCAGTTTCTCTTCCTAATCCTTTCTAAGCTTCCCTGATTGAGTCTTATAATTATCATGTAATATTTTATATACTTTACTAATTATTCCTTTTTTATGGCAGCTTCTGTTCTAGATTCTATTAAAAACTCTACCAGTGCTGGTCTTTCATTTAGGAGCCCCCTATTTCTTTCCCTTTGCCTATACTCTATCAATCCTTGATAGGGAAGGCAATCTCTAACCTGCAGTCAAAATAAATTCTTGGCTTCTTCCCATTCTATTACCTTTCTCTTTCTAGTTATTTGCTCCCAATGCCTTGGTTCCTATGCCAGTTTTCTCCAATAAATTCCAGCCCCCTCTTGCCTATTATCTGTATCCCTGACCACAGGCAACCCTACCAGCAAAATCTCTTTTTTCTATTCTCATGCTGGTTTGGTTCTTAGAATACTCCCTGCTGTTTTATCAATATAATACTCCATATGATTTTGGTTGTTCTCCTTAAATGTCTGCAACCAAAATTCCAATCTCTCCTTATTTCTTGATCTTCCTCCCTGTGTCAGCATCATTCCTTTCCACTTTGAATTATAGTTTTCTGCTTGTGCTATGTATAAGAGCCTTAACTGTGTTGCACTAAAATACCCCTTCAAATTAGGCAGTCCTAGTCTACCTTTTTCTATTGGTAGAATCAGCTTATTCCACTTGACCCTTGCTGTCTTCCCTTCCCAGATAAAATCCTTCAGCTCTTTTTTAATTGCTATCCACAGCTTCTCCAGTTGATAAAAGTTTGGCTGACCTGTGTATAAGACTAAAGGGACTAAACACATTTTAATGGTTTGTATCTAAATATCCATATCCATATAACAAAACTTCCAGTTTCTCAATTTTTGTATTATCTTTTGTTTAGTCTCTTCCCACATATAATTAGCTGCCACCACAGAGTCATTTCTAATCCATACTGCTAAATACTTCATTTTATCATGTCCCCATAAATATGGATATTGTTGGACCAATTTGTATGTGGGTACATAATTCATGGGTTTATATTATATTCTCGAAAGCCAACAATGTCGAATCTGACAATGTTGACACGAGAATATCGAACGCTCAGAATCTCAAGCATGTAAATGGAAATCTCCGTAAGGGGAGATTTCCATTTACTGCAATGTAGTGCGGTCTCAGAGTTGGTATATTTAACTAGCAAGGGGTGTGGGGGATGCAGGGTGGCTTGCCCCCCTTCTTAAACCCATTAGGGTACTTTTTTCTTTCTTTTTTTTGTGTTTTTATAAGGTCGATGTTTGACAACATCGACCATATGGTGTCGACCATATGTTGTTCGATGTTTTCAAACATCGATCTTATAATATAGACCCTAATTTACAGCTATTGCCTTTGTTTTAACTTCATTAATTTTGTATCCCGAGAAGATTTGAAACTGTCTTAAAATGTTCCACAGCACTGTAATGTCCCTTTCTGGTTTTGTCATGTATAAAATAATATCATCTGCAAATAGAGCCAGCTTTTCCTGACTGCCATACTAATTATATCCTTGTATTTCTGAGCCCCTTATTTTCTTTGCTAGTGGTTCTAAATATAATGCAAACAACAAAGGGGAAAGCGGACAACCCTGCCTGGTTCCCCTACTCAAGCAGAAATTATCCCCACCCACGTTAACTTTTTCCTCCGATCCTTCATATAGTCTTCTAATCAACCTTACAATTGTATCAGGGAAAGCAAATGCTTCCATTGCCCTGCTCATGAAGTCCCAGTCTACTCTGTCAAATGCTTTCTCTTCATCAAGACCCAATAATAAAAGTGGTACTTTCTTACATTCTGCTTCCCTCTGGATCATCAATGTTCTGCTAATATTGTCAAATGTTTGCCTCCCCTCCACAAAACCACACTGATCCATATCTATCAATTTTGGTATCACTTTTGCCATTTTTTTAGCCATTCTAGACATAAACACTTTATAATCAAGGTTTAGTATTGAAATGCGCCTGTATGAAGTTGCATCCGATGAATCTTTACACTCTTTAGGTATTACCATTACCACCGCCTTCTTCCAGGATGGTGGTACTTCTCCTCCTCTTAAAATACTTTTAAAACCTTCCAGATCTTTATCAGTTTTTCCCTCCTAACTTCCAAACTTCCACAGGAATACCTGGGAATTTTCCTGTAGATTGCTTTAAAGATATGTTGTTAATGATTAAAGCAGAATTACTAATGTGATATTTATCTAAGCCACCTAAGCATACATTTAATATTAAGGGACTCATTCAGACCAGGGAAAGATTCAGCATTAAGTCGCAGCTGACACTTAAGTTCTAGCACCTCCATCAGTGTGTGTCAAAAATCACCAAAGAAAATATCTGTTTGTTCTAAAACAAAAAACCTAAACAGTTCAAAGTAATTAGGAGAAATAGTAGAAGAAGTGTCACTGTGAATGAACTCCAATCAAACACCAAAGTTACTGCAGATCTATAAAATGAGATGTGGTGGAGAAACACAGCAGATAAAAGATGATAAAATCAAGAACTGTTTATTAAGAGATAGGAAAGCGCATTCACACCATGTGTAAGTGCTTCATCAGACCACCAAAAAATCATCACATCCATTTAAATACTAAAGCAGCTTAGAACAATTAAGATACTCATCCAATTAAGCATGATTATCCTTAAAGTGACAAAACTTATAAAGCATTCAAATTAATATTTTTTACAATATATATATATATATATATATATATATATATATATATATATATACACACACACACACACACACACACACACACACACACACACACACACACACACACACACACACACACACACACACACACACACACACACACATATATATATATATATAGGATAAAAAACAAAAATAAAAATATCAATGTAAAAATGCATATAAAAAGTATATATATAAAGAAGACTACTTCAAAGGACAAGCTTTTAAATAAGGTTTTATAGAAGCTCTATCATTCAGACCTGGTGAATGGTCTGCTTGTAGTCTTAGTATCCATTTAAGTCCATGTTGTTCTGTGAGATTTTTTATATCACCTAGCCGTAAACTCTGTTGTATACATTCAATAACTCTAAAGTTAAAACTATGACTGTCACCATATTCTATTATATGTCTCGTACTTCTTTCTAAGTCTCTATTCCTTCTAGCTGCTAGATGTTTTCTAGCATGTTCTCTTAAAGTATGATTTGTCATACCTATATAGAATGAATTACAGGATAAGCAAGCAGCTAAATATTTAACATTTTTAGTGGTCCAAGTAGCACTAACATTAAATTCAAAATGCTTAGCTCATATGGGATGAACAAAAACTTTATCTTTAGCTAGCACATGACATATATTACAATGACCACAAGGTTTAGTGCCATCGTACTGCAGTTGTTCAGATACAGTTGAGTTAGAGTAACATAACAACCTTTTTATGTTCCTTTTATTCTTATAGCAGAAATGTGGATAGTTCCCCACCACATGTTTTACATTATCATCGCATTGTAATATAAACCAATAATTTTTAATTATCTCACGTACTTTATTCATATCACTTGAATACTGCAATCTAATTGGAACTGTCTGATTGTGTTGACATCTGTCTTGATTAGAATAATTTATGTTAGTCTTATGTAACACATACGGTTTAGCTCTATTCTGTCTTAGCAACATTACTTCACCGGTAGTTTTTTTTACTTCCTTCTTTTTATACTGATGCTCTAGTAATTCATTTTGAAAAAGCGCTATATTTTGTTGAAACTTCTCATCATTAGTATTTAGGTGTGAAATTATGCATACCTTGACCTTTCATAATACTATTATATATATATGAGATGGATGCATGCTATGTCTATGTAGGATGTTATTTCTTCTACAGCTTTTTCTATACAATTCTGTGTTAAAATTACCATATGAATCCATTTTTATAGTAACATCCAAGAAATATATGGTGGACACAGAACTAGAATAACTTGTTGTGTCTTTCGGCTTTTCCCGGTTACGGGTCGCCACAGCGGAACTCCGGTCCGCTAATAATTGGCAGTTGATTTTTACATGCTGAGTTGCCAGCCCTGACGCACAACCTTCAACGAAGGTACGCCCATTCATGCATGTCTCCACACAGAAGACACTCTAGCTGAGAATCGAACAGGACAACGTCTTACTGTGAGGCGACAACGCTACCGCAGCACCACCACTGCAGTTCAGAACTAGAATAACTAAAGCTCAGAAAGTTTGTAGTATTGTGTAAAAAGATTATAAATTCATCTAATGCTTCTAGAGAACCTGTCCATAATATAAACAAATCATCTACAAATCTCTTATATAAGAATATATATTCTAGAAATGCATTATTTCTTAAAACAAGTTCTTCTTCCCAGTAAGTTAAAACCATATTGGCGTAGCTATTGGCACAAGGAGAAATTTCAAAGAATGGACTGGTTAGCACATTTAGGTGTTACCACATTTATAATTATTCAGGAATAACTTTAACCAAGGAGCATTTTCTGTTATTTATGAAGGGGTTGAGATATGTGCCAGCTAGAGGCTTTGATTACACAGACACCATTTTGGAGTTAAAAATATACATGAGAAAACTGAATTTAGCTTTCCTGTTTAGGGACCATGATGAACTTATTAGTCTTACTAGGAACAAAGAAATTAAAAACAAGAGTGTAAATAACCCACCAATGGACCCCACCCTAAATGTTTTTGAGAAGGCTGTGACTGAGGATTTATATGCTCTAAAATTAAAAGAAAAAAACGAGTTTTTCATATAAAATCTTAGTGGGGAAGAGATGAGATTACTTGAACACTCAGAAACAACTAGACAATTAGGATTATGCGCCCAGATAAAGGGGGCGGGATGGTCATCTCTGATGCTTTACATTATTCCAAAAAATCCTAGAGATGTTACATGACACTAGTGTATATACCCATGTTTCACTTAATGAAGTCAACATTAGTTACCGAAGAATAGATTATTACTTGGAAGGATACTTATTGGATGAGCACATTACACCTGAAATGTACAGCTTTTTGAAAGTCAAAAACCCTATGGCGGCTACCATTTTTGGGATTCTGAAAACCCACAAGGGTTTAAGTAATTTAACATTTCGGCCAATAGTAGCAGGACAGGGGTCAAAAACTTACCCTTTTTTTATTATTTTATTTATTTATTTATTTATTTTACATTTGTTGACCGGGCTAGTCCAGCTGGATTAATGTCCATTTTCAGTGGAGGCCCGGGGAGAAAAGCTCCTCAGGTTAGATACAATATTGGAAATACATAAGAAGACATAGTACAAGTGTGATTATACAAAGGAAAAATGAACATACAAATATTATAGATTTTAATTAATTCAGAACAATCCTAGCAAAAACAATATAATAAGGTATGAGATCATCATTTTTTTTTTTTGTTTGATATGTAATATTTACAATAAATAGGGGTAATATATCGGTTGAAGAAGAAGATAAAATCCAAGTGGATAAGAAAAGTTTATGATAGAGTTAAGGATGCCAACAGGCTAGTCTGGGTTGCTACAAGAGCAAAGCCAGAATTTGTTAAGATGTATTAAAAGTTGTTTTTTAAAGAGTGGGAGAGTATGCAAAGAGGACAGATCAGATGGAAGATTATTCCATACTTTACCTACTGAGTTAGAAAAAAGGCAGTTGCCTGCAGAGTTCATAGTTTTGGTAATATTAACAAGTAATTTGTCAGAGGAACGTAGTTGTTTCAGGTTGATATAGGGAGTCAAGAGTTTGGAAAGAGCTGGTGTTTTAGAAGGTTGGTATAGAATTTTGTGTGCAATTAGGAGTTGTTGAAAAGTAAGTTTATTAGGGAATTCCAGCCAGTGTAGTTGTTGTAGGTTTAGACAGTGGTGAGTTCTGAATTGTGATGTGGTGGCAAAGCGGGCAATATTGTGGTAAGATGTAGTGAGTTTCTTAAGGTTGCTTTTAGATAGATTAGTGTAAATAGGAGATGCATACAAAAGGGTAGAAATAAGATGTGTTTGGGCTAGGGTTATCTTAGTTTCAGGTGTGAGGAAGGACTTTATTCTGTATAGGGATCCAATCTTTTTGTTAAGGGCTTTTATTGTGTTGTTGATGTGACAATCAAAGTTAAGGTAATTATCAATAGTAACACCAAGAAGTTTAGTTGAGGAGTCAGGAGAAATAATGGTGTTATCAGATGCAGTAATACAGAAGTTTAACAAAGTCGAGGTAGGTGAGAAGAGTAATAATTTAGTTTTTTTTGGGGTTAAGGAGTAGACAGCGATTGGAGAACCACTGTTCAACAGTTGAGAAGGCTGATTGTGTTTGAAACTGGAGTTCTGTTTGAGAAGAGGCAGTGCAAATTATAGTGGAATCATCTGCATATTGTATGCAGGTAGTATTAGGAATAGATGATTGAAGGTCATTAATAAAGATGGAAAATAAAAGTGGGCCTAGGATAGACCCTTGTGGAACTCCTAACGAGATAGGGAGGAGAGCAGAGAGAATTTTTCCAGAGTACGGCTTGCTGACGATTGTCAAGATAGGAAGAAGGAAGAGGGCTCCAGGGCAATAGATTTTAGTGTGTGCAGAAGAAGTGTATGATTTACCATATCAAAGGCTTTTGATAGGTCTATGAAGAGAGAAGATGTAAGATTATTGTTATTACGGTTTAGGTTTATTGTGTTGGTGAAGGAGAGAAGAGCTGTGGTAGTACTGTGAGCGGGTCTGAAACCATGTTGAGTGTCTGCCAGAAGGCTATTATTGAGGAGGTGGTTGAGTAGTTGTTTATGTATGCATTTTTCCATGATTTTAGCTAAGGGGATAGAAGTGCTATGGGACGATAGTTGGAGAAGTCAGATTTGCCTCCTTTATGGAGGGAATGATATGTGATACTTTCCAGATTGCTGGGACATTACTTTTTTATTGATCTGTTTATTAAGATAGAGACAGGGTAAGCAATGGCTTTTGCTGCTAGTTGTAGGAATTCGAAGCTTATCTGAAGGGGTGGTAGGTTTAAGTTTTGGATAAGAGATTGTATATAGGAGGTAGATACAGGTTGTAGTTGAAGGAGGAATGGTATTTATTAAGGTATTTGGAGGTAGTTGAGAAGTATCAGGAGATAGTTGGTTGGCTAGAATTTGTATAGAATTGGTGAAGAAGGAATTAAAGTTATTGGCTGTTAGTGTGGGATTATCAGGGTCAGAATCCTGAGGGTTGGTGTAATAATTTGCCCAGGGGTCAACAGACTGTTGATGCTGGACCAGAATTTTTGGGTTCCTTTTGGTTTTTTGAAGTTGAAAGTAATAGTTCTTTTTGTCTGTAAGAATATCTAAACTTTTGGTGGTCTATTTGACTATTTATGCCAAGATTTATTTCTGAGGGTGATTTTATGCTTAGTATTTGTGGTTAGCCAGGAGCAGTTTTAGTTTTAGTTCTAATGGTTCTTGATTAAGAATTGCTAAGAATGTTGAGTTGAAGTGTTCCACTGCTTTGTTGAGTGGGGAGATGTTTTAGGGGCCCAATGACATTGGAAAAGTTCAGCCTGAAACTGATCAGGGTTAAAATGTTTCTTTGAATGAAGGGTTCTAAAGGTTGTGGGTAAGGTTAAGTTGGTTTTGCTTCTATTATAGGTTAGTGAGTGGTCACTAAGGTCATGAAGAATACCTGTTTGGTAGGTTTGCAGGGGGTATTAGTGAGGATCCAGTCTAAGGTAGAAGCTTTATTGTTTATTTTATTGGTTCTAGTGGGAGTATTGATAAGTTGTTTGAAGCCAAAGAGGTTGATATGTGAGGTAGGGTAAGCATTGTTACAGGAATGCCAATCTATATTAAAGTCACCAAGGACTAGTGTTTCTTGTGGAAGTTTGATAGAGAGTTGGTAGAGTATATCTTCAAGGGTATTGATGTTATTTCCAGGGGGGAGATATGCACAGATGATGTTAATGGCTTTATTGGTATTAATTTGTATTTTAGAGCTAATTACTTCAGCAGAGTTATTTTGAGTAAGAGTTAGGTCTAGAGGAATCAGTTTAAGTTTTGCTTTATGCAGGATGGCTACACCGCCTCCTTTCCTATTAGTGCGATCAAGCCTAATAATGCTATAACCAGGTGGGGTATTTCGATGTCTTTAATTGAGGGTTTTAACCAAGTTTCTGATAGGCATAAAATATCAAATTTCTCAGTTTCAAGAAGGGCATGGAGTTGAGTAATTTTGTTACAGATACTACGTACATTAAGATGGGCAATAGACAAAGAGTTTGAAGGTTTAGAGTAAGAGAGGGATAAAGGTTTAGTTAGGTTTTGTTCTATGATGGTTGTAGTATGATGTGGACCAGGATTGGGGTGAATATCACCATCTTGTAGTAAGTGGAGAAGAGTAGGATATATCTTTGGTATAAGATTATAGTGAATGCCATTTGTTTTTTTGGTATAGGTTTTTCTGAATTTGCAGTGTACTAATCTGTGATATTTGGCTAGAAGGTAGATGGACTGAGAGTGTGATTGGAAATAGGATGAAGATGAAGATGTTGTCAATGTGGAGGTACCTTTAGAGGGCAGTGGTGTAGAGAGAGTCTGTGAGTATTCGTATGAAGTTATGATGTAGGAAGTTACAAGAGATGATAACAATAGTAAAAAGATGAGTAGTCTTAGTGAAGCAGGTATAGTTAGTGTGGGCATAGTGGTATCAAAGTAGTTATGCAGAGAAGAAGAGAGATGAAGTAAAAAAAGAGAAATAAGAAGTTAAAGAGGGTGGGGAAGGAGGGGATATATTGTGGTATAAGTAGTGTTTAAGAGTGGGAGGTGGAGTAATAATGAGAAGAGAAGGTGTAATGAACTCAGAGAGTTATGTAGTGATTTGATTGGATAGGAGGTTTAAAGGTGTGTCCCTATTACAGATAAAGGTAGGACCCCTGGGTGGGTGGGAATTGGGGGTAGGGAGGGGAGTGAGAGGGCTAACGGAAAAAGGTCCAGGAGAAAACAATCAGTGAAGTGCTCAGAAAGAAGGTAAGTAAGGCAAGGGAAGTAAATGTATTTGGTGTCAAAGGAGCAAGTAGAAGTTAGAAATATCAGAGCAAGTGGGAAGAGAAAAGTGGAACAGAAAGGGATGACAGTAGGTAAGATAGAGGTAGAGGAGGTTTCAGAGGAAAAACCCTAGAAGTAGGGCCACCTTATGACCACAGGGATATGTCAATACTTTCTGCTTACAAGGCTTATGGTTTAAAGCAAGGGGCAAGTAGCTAGGATATTATTGCCAAATATATGATCACTTGGTTGAGAGCAGTGGGCGGTTAGTTGTTGGCTGCTGGCAGTGCTGACCTTGGGTTTTACAACTTAACTGGGAAAAATACAAAAAGATTAAGAAGAGCAGGAGCTCTAGGTCATACTTTCTATTATTTCTCCACGAGTAGGCTCCACAGGGTGGGATAACTTGTGTTCCTTAAATTAGGTGAGGAGAGTAGCAGGTTTGGATGGGATGCAAGAACCAAGGTGGTCAGGAGGGTTTTACTGCTGAGAAAAGAAGGAGAAAGGAGATACTTTAGATTTAGAACAAGCACAGTCTACAGAAGGCACTACATTAAAATACACATGTCATATACCTGATTAAAAAACTCATAGTTCAGCAACAGTTCTAATTGAAGTTAATACAGGCAGTATCACAGCAGTGAAATACATTTAACTTTGTCATGTAAAAAACTCAGAGATCCACAACAGTTCAAGTAAAAGTTAGTTCAGGCAGAAGCAGAGTAAAACATTTATCCTGTCTAAAGCAGCATTTTAGAAATGATATGACATATCTGAGCAGACCAGTGTGTCAGTTAAACATAGATACAACATCAAAAGCAAGGCTAAATTCCACAGATTACACTAAAATACTAGGTATTGAGTCAAAAGCAATAAAAGTAAGTTAGACTATTAGATTATGCTTCACAATTTATAGTAAGTGGGGTTGTGATAAGCCTCTATAAGACCTAAATGCAGTGACTAAGGGTTCAGTTGAGCTAAAGGTGTTACTGTTAAAATCATATAAAACTACCGATCAGTACACCAAGGATATATAGATCCCTAGGTGCCTTTATTTTAAAGAGTTTGTCTTATACACTGCCTTAGTTGCGAGGCACTGTTATGACACCTGTAGCGCCACTATAAAAAAAAACGCCGATATACTGTACAGGGAAACAGGATTTAACAGTCTATTAGCCATTTATGAAAAAGAAAGAAAAGCTAGTGCAATAAACTGTACAGGGAAACAGGATTTAGTAGTCTACTAGCACAATATTCTATAAAGGGAATTTGAGGCAACGTAGCATGATTAAAGGCTCAGAGGTAAGAAACAAGCTGTTAACACAGCATATTGAAGTTATTTTAAAACGCCGATAACACGCTACACACAGCAACTTAAAACGCCGATAACACGCTACACACACTAATCTAATTAAACATCTAATTTGCCAGCCAAGTTTGAACACAGCATATTGAAGTTATTTTAAAACGCCGATAACACGCTACACACAGCGCTACAACTAATCTAATTAAACAGCCAGTTTGCGAAAATGGAGACCAGCGACTACAATCCCAAATCTTAGCTGAGCATGGGAACACGCTGCCAGCTAATTGCTCAAAGTGAAAACCTTTTAGCTGTTATCGTTAGTTGCAGCCAGAGACTGCAATTCAAGGGTCTGGTAGGCACTAACCAGGCACTAAAGAGGCTGAGATGACGACATAATACCCTGTCTATAAAACCCTTCAGTAACCTTGATGAGTACAAATTAAATGAGGGCAGATGATCTGAATCAGCTGAGTAGACCCGTCCTTAGATCTTCTAAAGTTACAGTAAAAATGCAACAGTAAATAGAAGTAACAAAAACACGCTACCTACAAGGAACGCCAAAGGTAGGAACCCACAGCAGCCAGGGAAATCTAATGTCGAGAAATGGCGCGAATGAGGGCAGGTATATTTATAGGTTAGACTTTTGGTTAAAACAAGTTGTGAATAAAGTGGAGCATTTAGTAAAAGATTCATGGCACTTTTTGGATAGAATTAAGAAAGAGCTTTGGGAAAACAATTTGATTTTTTTGACCATCGATGTAGTGGATCTATTCACTAGTATTCCTAGAGAAGAAGGGTTAAATATGTTTGCTAACTGTTTGAATAAAATGTCAGGTTTTTCTAATGAGAAAGTAAATTTAATAGTTGATTTCATGGGGGTAGTTTTAGCCTACCAACTATATATATTCTGAAGGAGAATACTTCAAACAAAACAAAGGTGTTGCTATGGGAGCCTCATGTGCTCTCATACTTGCAAACCTGGTTCTCCTTGACTGTGAGTTAAGAAAAGTCTTTAGATGTGAGTATTTTCAAAATATCAAATTATACGTAAGAATTTTGGATGACATCTTTATTCTGTGGAATAGTTCCATAGACAGAGTGGAGGAATGTGTTAAGTATCTGAATTCCATTACCAGTTTCTTAAAATTCACTCACATAAGTAACCTCTTGTCCATTAGTTACCTTGACACTCAGATTTCCAAAACTCCAAGTGGTTTTACATCTAAAATATACAGAAAAACTACATTCAGCAACTCTTACCTTGAATACACAAGTAGTCACCCTCCCCACCAAAAAGCCAGTATTGTGAAAGGCC
This sequence comes from Protopterus annectens, assembly GCF_019279795.1. Classification (NCBI taxonomy): domain Eukaryota; kingdom Metazoa; phylum Chordata; order Ceratodontiformes; family Protopteridae; genus Protopterus; species Protopterus annectens. The sequence goes on from NC_056735.1 coordinate 1,847,826,499, forward strand.
AGATGGTAATGGTTGCTAGAATGACATCTTCGGCTGGTGACCTTGAGAATGAATTGCAGAAAGTTGCAGAAATGCTCTATGAAAGAGGATACCCACAGGGCATGGTTCAGGAAAATGTGGACTATGTTAGAAGGGAATGGGGTATGAGAAATTTTAACATTGTTAGAGAGTCATCTATTCACCTAGTCAAGCTATGATTTTACCATATTGGAGGAAGGTAGGGAAAGTGAAGGATATATTGGAAAAAAACTGGGCCATTCTCAGGGGAAACCCAGATTTGAGAAGGGTTATAGGAGAGAGACCCTCCTATGTATACAAAACTGGGGTAAACATAAAAGAAAGTTTTGAATATGTAAAGAACACACAAGTTAACAAGTATGATGGTACTACAAAGTGTGGATCCTGTTCACAATCCTGCTAGATAGTAAATTGTACAATGGTTATTTTAGAAAATACCTTTAAAACAAAAGTAGAATTTGTTAAGGGTAACTGTCACACATCAGGTGTCATATACCTTGCCCTGTGTAAGTGATGTCCAGCATATTATGTTGGCAAAACCGAAAGGGAATTACGAAATAGAATATATGAACACATGTATCAGATATCCATTAAGAATAATAATGCACTGTATAGCATTCTTTAGTTTGTAGGAATTTTCAGGGGTTCCATTTTGGAATCTTAGAGAAAGTATTAGTTAACCCTAGAGGGAGGGACTACAGAAATTTAATGGAAGAAAAAGAAGTCAAATGGCAGATCAAGCTGCAGGCAGGGGAGGGCATAGGTTTAAATTAAGTTATTTTTGTAAAACCCCTGTTAATTAAAGAGAGCTAGGGACAAAAGGCTATGTTAAAAATTTCCATGAAGTCAGGAAAGCTTATTTTTAGTGCAGTAAACATGGTTTTCGATGTTTACAAATGCTTTTTAAGCTGTATTTTTTAAATGTTTGTGGCTTTAAATGCATTTGTGTGGCTGTGATGTCATCAACACATTGGGCTATAAATGTTGGATTTAATAGAAGGCATGTATTCTGATGAAGTCCCCGTTCTGAGGGGATGAAAGTGCTCAATGAATACTTTTTAAACATTTTTATGTCTCAATAAAACGTTCGATACCTTCAGAAGGTTGTGGAAAATTTTGGCTGCAACACAGTGATTTTATTATTTTAATTTGTAAATAGTACTTATCATTGAATAAAAAGATATTGCTTTCTAAAATAGGGTCTATAAGCTGAATTCGTAGAACGGTATTTCCATCGAAAATAGTATTCAGCGAATTCGCTCTTGTGTAGGCTGCACCCCCCCCCCCGGTAATTATATATACCAACTCTGAGATTGCACTACAGTGAGGAAAGGGCAAATTTTCCAATCTTCACTGTACTGTGATCACAATATTCAGAATTCGCTGAATGGTATTTTCGATGGAAATACAGTTCGGTGAATTCAACTTTCAATAATTTAATACAGAACCCTAAAATATACTCTAATAGCATGTATATAAAATCTATTTTACTAATAACATACTGACTTTTGTTGCTTAAATATGATTTAACTGCAGAAATACCATAAGTATGGGGAATGATCGTAAATAAGGAATTTATATACAAAGAAACTAATAAACCGTCCACTAACTTATCATTTTTATCAGAAACAGAAACATATAAGTCACAAATTGTTTTGTGTCATGTAATACATTAGAAGAAATTTCTAAGAAATGTCTAATATAGGCTTTAAATTATGCTCAACATAAATACATAAAGGATGCGTAAGCCAGCCTTGACCTGAAACTATTGGCCTCAAAGATGGATTATTTGTATTTTTATGTATTTTAGGTTGGCCATATATCAGTGGAGCAACAGGATGTATAACCACAAAATAGTCTAATAATTCTTTAGAAATTATATTAGTTAAGAAACAATCATTCAGAGACTTATAAACACAGCTACATAAAAAGTCAATATCAGATAATGATACTTCTTTGAACACTGCTGCATCACTTAACATATTAGTCATTTGCAACATATAACTAGTGTTCATTACAACTATGCCTCCACCTTTGTCAGCTGGATGGATAGTGATGGTTGTATCATTTTGTAAATCAGATCATGCTAGCTGTTCATTGACATTCAAATTGTAAAATTTTTTATGTTTTTCATATGAATCATTCATTGTCATTAAATGTAATTCGCTCATATTACAAAAAGTTTCAAGGACTGGATTTAATTCAGGCATATACGTACTCAGTTTTTTGAAATGTTTGCCAGTTAATTCATTTTTAAATAAAGATTTTAACATGGCATTTCTAGCAAATACTTTAATGTCTAGTAGAGTGCTTACATAGTCTGTCACTGAAGCTGGAATAAACAATAGTCCTCACTGAAGTAAAGATTCCTGATGTTGAGTTAGTATTTTGTTAGAAAGATTAAAAACCAGCGATCTTATGTTGTCTGTGGCTCCCACATTCATTTGATGTCTCGAATGGAGCTTCGCTCAACTGACAGCAGTCTTCTCTTTTTCCTCGACTCGCAGATCGGTTCTGCCTGGTTGATACCACCTTGCAAATAGGAAGAGGGGGTGAAGAAAAAACCTGTTGAACTGTGGAAGGTTTTGCTTCCTTCCGTCTAACCACTGGAGGTTCCGTTTTAGTAGTATTGATTACGGCAGGAATATCTCTAGAAGTGGAAGCAACTGTATGAGACCACTGACTGATTAAGTTCTACATTGGCTTTAGACAGCAAATTAAAAGATGCTATTTGCATCTCAGTCAGCAAGTTATTTGCAGTAGATACTATTCCTTATGTTGATGGCAAATTAGAAGATTCTGTTGTTAATACAGTATTTTCAGATAAGCCAGTAGATGAGCATGGCCATGCAAAAACATGTCCATTAGAGAAGCCACACAAGTTTCTATCTTGTTTCTTATTTTTTCTGGTAATTAACAGATGGTCATATGAAACCACATTATCATAAACACCAGTGATAGCTCATTCATATATAGTAGCTGGTACCATATTGCTAAGCATAGATTGTTTGCCATTTATATCTTTTAAAAGAGAATGCTCCATAGGTTTAAAATAGTCAATTAATAATGACAGATACTGAAAGCTTGTATCTGAATTAGGTTTCTGCCAAAGCTTTAACAAGTCTGGATATGTATCAGCAGAAGTAGGCATCTTTAGGATCCTAAGACCCCTTGGAATTACTTTATGTGAGATGCATGCTTCAAAATGAAACCTTTGCCATTGTAAACGTTTAAGTTTAAATAAGTCATTTTCCAACTCGTGTATTAATTTGTGAAAAGCATTCTCATCATATTTCACTTCTTCACATCTAATTTCATCAGCAGATATCTCATATGTAAGCATTGGATTTCTTTCAATATATAATAATTTTAAGATACTCATCCAATTAAGCATGATTATCCTTAAAGTGACAAAACTTATAAAGCATTCAAATTAATTTTTACTATATATATATATATATATATATATATATATATATATATATATATATAGGGTAAAAAACAAAAATAAAAATATAAATGTAAAAAATGCATATAAAATACATATAAAAAGTATATATATATATATATATATATATATATATATATATATATATATATATATATATATAAAAAAGACCACTTCAAAGAACGATCTTTTAAATAAGGTTTTATAGAAGCTTTGTCATTCAGACCTGGTGAATGGTCTGCTTGTAGTCTTAGTATCCATTTAAGTTCATGTTGTTCTGTGAGATTTTTTATATCATCTAGCCGTAAACTCTGTTGCATGCATTCAATAACTCTAAAGTTAAAACTATGACTGTCATCATATTCTATGTCTCACTAGAGCACTTCTTTCTATGTCTCTATTCTTTAAAGCTGCTAGATGTTCCCTATCATGTTCTCATAATTATAATGCAAACTATGTTTCACTAAAGCATTTGTAGTGTCCTTTTTCCTTAAGGCAGCGCACATGCACACACACACACACACACATATATATATATATATATATATATATATATATATATATATATATATATATATATATATATATATATATATATATATATATATAAACTCAAGGAGTGCATTATCCAATGAGGAAAAAAAAAAAAACTAAGGAGGAGTTTTTTAATTAAACCAGCGCAGGGCACATTTTATGCTGTAATTTTCATTGATTCCTGGGTCAGCCTCTGCATTGAGAAGCAGCTGCCATTTAAACTCTCTCAGTCACAAAAGAAATTATCCAATTGCTCCAATATTATTAATTTAAAACAAGTAAAATGTCTGCAAGACACACTATGTTTCCCTAAAGCATTACTGCTGTCCCTAGACCTAATGGTCTCATTATGTTCCTTAGTATGGTCTGACAATTTTCTGCAGGTTGTGCCAACATAAAAACAGATGCAGGTGTCACAGATACCTCAATACACTACATTTATACTTCAGTAATTAAAATGTATCTTTAAATGCACTGTGACGTTGCAGTGTTTGAAAAAGTAAGTTTTTCCTCTGCAAATGTATTTATGAGTAATGCAATTAAAACATGGAAACATACCTAAAGGCTTACTATCTATCAAAAAGCTTTGAATCAAGAATGGTGAGTCATTTCTCTCAAAAGAGCTTCTCAAAGTCTTGGTTTTCTTAAAGGCAAAGCTAGGATTTGCTCCTAGCATGTCACACATCTCCCGGTTACTAGCAATAATATTCTAGTTCTTGCTAACAATAGTTCTAATCGCATGCATGTCCCTGCTAATAGGAAGAGGAAAACCAAGTGTCCTGTCAAGATGAGAGCAGTCTTTCTCTTTTGGCTGAAACCTGAACTGGAGAATCGGCTTGAATTTGGAGTAGCGAGCTGCAGTTACTTCTGCAACAATATTTACAACCAAATGCTAAGGATAATTTCTATGAATGAAAAGTTGTTGCAGAAAAGCCGTTTCTAAAGAAAATGTGTTATCATTACTTACTATTTGGGAAAGTCTAATAGACTGTCCCCAATCTACTCCCCCTAGCCTCTTGTCCTCCATCATCATGTATGTTTTCTTCCCTTCTTTTTCATTATTTACTGGGGTCTTGACAATCCATCAAAAATTGTCTGTTTTTTTACACAACCTGACTTCAGGCACGCACCTTCTTGTTGTATATCGTTTTTTACCCACACTGGTTACATTGCATATTGTTAAATTAATTGAGAAAAGTGGCCAGATAAAAACATGATTGAGGCTGCCAACATTTCTTAACTCCCCTCTATGACCAGACACAAAAAATAACAATTGGCAAGTGTTTCACTTTGCTGTTTTCACATTTCAAAAGAATTTCCAATTTCCACCCTCCATTCCATAAGTTTCTCTCATATTTGACTTTCGCAATATTATCAACAGATTCATATAGACCCTGTATGCATTTTTACATCATCTTCTTCCAGTTCATCAGTTCTAAACTGCAATGTAACATTTTTTTTAACAGTTAAGGAACTACCAGAAAAGAAATAATGTGTATCTTGGCTTTCTGAGCTCCCCATATAGTGGAGTTTTCAGCTGGCAGGCTACACATTAATGATGGAGTATTGGCATGCATTTATTGATGTGCTCTGTGTTCACAATCAAGGAAATGTGCATCAGCTCCTTATTCCTATTTTTGAGCAGTAAGTTGTATTCAATCACTTTTAATTTCTGAGTGAGAGCACTACTGCAGTACTGTGGACCGTCAGCCTTGTCAATGGCTGTCCATGAATGATCTCTCACTGTTTCTCATCCTGCACTGTGATCCGTTCAGCCTCTTACTGTTTCATCCTCAATATGCATTCTGTGCTAGGTTACATATGGCTGACTGTGTTCTCCCAACAATGTTGCAATCTGCATGCTTTTGCTGTAAGCCTAACACATTCAGGCATGTATTACATGGACTGTTGTGATACAGTTTCCCAGGTAATAGGTATTTTCTGTAATTTAGTCCCTAATCTGTATAATTTTCTCAGGATCTGTGTGGAATGTAACAATGTCAGGTCCACTTTTGGGATTAATCAAATTTCTTGAATGGTCTTTTAAAAATCAACAAACCAGATAATAATGAATATTAACATTAAGCAGAGATCATACATTGCCCACAATGCTAATTACATTGTTGGTCAATCTGTGATAGTTTTGTATTATTACATAATATTTTATGACAAGTGTTTTAAAATGTAATAAAGATTAGTTTTTGAAAAGTATGAGAATAAGCTAATACAGTTCCATGCATTTACATCTTGATTTTTTAATAATATCTAGTATCAGTAATCAGGTGCAAATGCCGCAGTGGTAGGGCAGTAGCGTTGTTACCTCACAGCAAGAAGTTCTCCCGTTCGATTCATGGCTGGGTTTGGGAGTGCCTTCTGTGTGGAGTCTGCATGTCCTCCCCGCGGTTGGGTAGCGTTCGAAAGACATGCGTGCGTAAATGGGCGTGCCTTCGTTGAAGGTTGAGCGTCGAGCTGGCACCTCAGCGTTTCATAAAAATCTACTGCCAATCATTAGCGGACCGGAGTTCCACTGTGGCGACCCCTTACCAGGAAAAGCCGAAAGACAAACAAACATCAGTAATCAGGTGCAAGAAGATTGTCTAGATGATATCCTTAAGGATGAAACATAGGCTGCTTAGCAGAAGTACTTATTTTCGGGTCTATATTATAAGCACAAAAGTCCTTTTCAATTAATACGAAAAAAGCAACACATATTAAGCAAACCATGAAAACACCGAACGCCCTAAACCGCGAAATTCAAAATCTCGAATCGTCATAGTTGGTCAACTACACCACCCGCTACATACTACCTACCCAAACAAAATAAATAAACCACATACATACACTAAACAAAACCCTACTTCTAACCCTAAAGTAAAGCTTGCATATACTACAATGGATGCACTTACCTTAACCCGCACCCTAACCCTAAGGTCCGTAACTATTGCACACTTACCTTAAGGAGCTATACCACAGAAGGGCCAACTATGACAATTCGACATTTCGAATTTTGTGCTTCAGGACGATTGGTGTTTTCGTGGTTCGCTGAGTACATGTCGACGTTTCTGTATTTGTGTAAGTGGACCTTCGCGGTTTTAATAGGGAACCCTTTTTCTCTACATGCCATTTATTGCACACATATTTCCTTTATCTCTAGCTAGAATAATGTGTAAAAAGCAAGGTTCTATTTGAATAAGTTAAGTTCTAACCTCCTCCTGAAAGAAAAGATGAATAACCTTGGAATTTTTAATCTTGTAATGAACGAGTAATATGACCATGTATGGCAAATGTCTAAAATGTCCTACAGGAACAAAATGGTATGTGCAAATGAGCAGAATGCACAGAGCCTGCTGAAAAAGGGGAAACTGTATAATATATGAGCCTGCAAGCTACTGCACGTTTCCAAGTTACTGTAATCATTCTCTTTTTCTTTCTTTCTTTCTTTCTTTCTTTCTTTCTTTCTTTCTTTCTTTCTTTCTTTCTTTCTTTCTTTCTTTCTTTCTTTCTTTCTTCAGTTTTTTATTATTTTTGTTCATTCATTTCTTGTCTGTCAGTTCCTGCTACCAAATACATTGACTTCCTAATACCAGCAAAGAGCTCTGAACTCATGTATCTTTTGACATGTCTCAAAGTGTGAAGCATACCCCTTTGACACTACCTTCAGTATACAGAAGTAAAAATCAACGTGCTAATCATGCACATCAAAGGGGATTTGCCCAGTTCTCACTACTTAGATAATTATGCATTCTCTGCCCTTATGAGCACCAGTCTTTTATCTTTTTCATCTTTTATTTGCTATCTTTGAGCACTGTCAACTTGCAGGAGACAATATGTAATTAATGCATTGTTGCATTTTAATGCAGAATATCACCATCTTTGTTAAAGCATTGCCAGTGTTACATTTGCTCTCATCTGCCCCCACCTGCTGAATCATAAATCAGGATTCTCAGTATACTGGGAAGGTGAGTCCCTCCCCCCAACATATAGTATACTGCTATCCTGCTTTCCAGAAGGAGTCCAGATAATCATTGTAGATGTGGATGCTGGATGTTTATGTTTTGATTAAGTGTTTGCACTCATTGATATCTCTTTTTTTTCCCGCCTGCCTGTGCTTGTTATCATGACTTTCTTTTCACTTTAGGGATACAGTCAGTGCTTGTAGCCCTAATGGCAGGCAATGCAGAGGTGAAGTACAATCCAGACATTATCCAGCCTCTAGAAATAGCACAGTTGATCAAGGACTTGGGATTCATAGCTAATGTGATGGAAAATCATACTGCATCAGATGGCAAAATAGAACTTACCGTAAGTAGTTTTAATGTATGTATGATTAACGGTTTAGTTTGCATAACTGACATAAATGTTGTCGTGTTTCAGGATATAATTTGTTCTAATTGTCTGTTTTGTTGCAAATATATAGAAATAAAATTCTGAAAAAGCTAAAATTTTCAGAGTTGGATGTATTGATGATAAAAAAAAATCTTAAAAATAACCCATTCAACGTAATATTTCTAGTAAGAAAGCTTGCATGCTTTTAAAATATTCTAGACTGAAACAAGTTATATACATACATGCTTTTCAAGCTCACAGACACACAAACACAGAAACACATACTCACAGACATCACCACACATGCACATACACACACACACACACACACACACACACACACACACACACACACACACACACACACACACACACACATGCACACACACACATGCCATATATCGAACTCCCCCCAGCCAATCACACTCATGCACACACACATTTACCCATACACAGATACACACATTTATCCAACCTGTCCCCTGTGTGTGAGGGTTGGCGGTGTTCATACCTCTTAACTCTCCCTAGACTAATTTGCAGGGGATGTAATGTGGGGGACATACCTCTCATCTGTCCAGATTTTTGCAAAATGTTCAGATTTTTGCCTCATATTTTTTGTTTGTTCCTCATAAAATTTGTGATTTTCAAGATTTTTGTGAAAAATCAGTGAGAACTGAATTCACTAAATAATGACAGGCATTTGAGGTTCAGACTTTATATCCTTCAGAAAATGCATGGTAACAAGACATTTTATTCTTGCAATTTCTAAGTTTATAAGAGCATATTTAAAATATGTCACTATTTTTGGGGCTTTATCCCCCCATTATCTTTGGCTTTGTCCAGATTTTTTTGTGCATAGAGGTTGAGATCTATGGGCGGGGGAAAGGGCATTATAATTATACTCCTGAGGAAACTTTTATCATTTTAATCACTGAAAGAGTTAATGGAGCTACCAATTTTGCAACAAGAAGCTGTATGTGAGGAAAATAAAGTAGGAAACTCTTATCTGGCATTATTTGCTGACTGTCAACATTTATGATTCGCAAGGGACAGCAACATCAGGGGCTTTCTTTACACTCTGGCAGGGTACGCAGTATGGCAATGTGGTCATTTGTGTGTGTGTGTGTGTGTGTGTGTGTGTGTGTGTGTGTGTGTGTGTGGAGACTGAATACAAGATGCCTGTGATAGCACAATTCATTGGTCTCCAGTGGTTATTACTACAACAATAGCAGAAAAGTCCTGTTACTGCTTTCAGCAATCATTGAGTGATTCAAAAACATGCAAATCAACTGATAAGGAGGTCTTTCCACTTTGACTGTGCATACTTTAGATGTCTTATTGTGTATGTAAAAGCAAAGATAACATTGTAATCATTAGGTAGGTCATTACTAGGCTTGCAGTCTAACAGACAATTGTAGAGCCTAACCCAAATTCCCAGTTACCCCAGTTAACTTTCTGGTTACTTCACTTGCTGAAAGTCACAAATGGTTAAATGAAAGCTGAGGGACTCAAACCCTTTACCATAGGAAATAGCTCATTAACAGCTCATAGCTTCTGCTGTGGTAACTGCCAGACACAGATAGGATTTGCACAATTCTTACATCTTAAATAATTTTGCCTTCTCAGCCCTTATGAGCATAATATGATTTATAGAATACAGCTTGCAAATCACTGAAACCTTATCAGTACCGTATAACATCTTAGATCAGGAATCCAGGAGAAAGCTAAAAAATAATGGTGGAAAATGGACTAAAATCAGGTACAACTATGGCCTATATTTACTTAAAATGAAATATTCCAGCTTGCTTTATACCAAAGCAAACTACTTCTGCAATAATAACTGCTTACCCAGAAATTAAAATGACATTTATTGACTGTGCATACCTTCAATGTAAACTTACAATAAAATAAATAATAATTGTCCACAGTAATTTATTTTAACCCCCACACACGTTCACCAATTATACAAATTACATGGTTGTGTACACATCAGATATCTAAGTGGGATCAAATGACCAAGTAAATATATAAATAATGACCAGTGGCCAAATAAATTTCAGTTTGTTGTCAAAACCATGAAATGCCAAATACTGCAGTCCCACGTGCATGTGCCTACACACACACACACACACACACACACACACACACACACACACACACACACACACACAGATACAACCTTCAATTATAGACACTTGACTGGGACTGTACACCTCAAATGTTTGATTGCAACCAAATGAAGGATAAATACATAAATGCCAGATGGGTACTTATCAAGCTCATTCCTATCAGAATACAGTGTGCAACTCATTGCCCTCCTTATATCTCTTAATCTCTTTGCTTAAGAATCAAGAAGAAAACTAAAACATAATGGTGGACAAAGGACTGAAAATTAGACCGGAACTACCAAAACTTCAAAAGAAATGGATTAAAATATAAGCAAAATCAGGGTCAGTTGAGAGATTCTATGTCCACACACACACATACATACATACACACCAATATGTATTTTTATACCTAGCTATATGGATAAACATATCTATCTATCTATTATCTTTATCTATCTATCTATGTATGTATAAGTGTAGTCATAAATCTTGGCACACAGTTCCCAAGCTTCATTAACTACATTAACAGAAACACATAATCCCCAAACATAACCTCAGTGATGTAAAAATAAAACAACACAAACTTCCCATAAAACTGTTCACAAAAAAGACATGTAGGACTGAATTCATAAAGGTACCCAGTAAGCACCTTTACACAGTGCTGTATGGTCCTCCAGCACAAAGGTGTGCAGCAGTATGAAGGACTGGCCCTGCAGGTCTGCTGAATGTTAATTAGGCATTCAGGGGTGAAATCATATGCTAATTAGCCCTGTGCTCTCACCCCAGACCCACCCCCAGGAAGCCATCTACATGGCTGAGTGATTCAAAAAAAGCACTCATCCATGGAGAAAACATGGCTATCCCCACTATGCTGCAGTAGCTAACATGGCCAGAAGGCAGTGTTCAACCTCCGAACACCAATGGGATGGGGGAACCACTATACACCAGAGCTTAATTTAAAATTGCCATAATTGCACCAACATCAAAACAGATAACGGGGAATGGGGAAGCAATTGATATCAGAGAGAAATGTTCAAATGTTACAAGAGGAATGGGATGGGGTGGGAGAATACACTAGACACCAGGGTATACTTAAATGCTGTGATGGCACCACTTTAATGAATTTCCATGGTAATCTCATTTTGCAACCAGAAAAATAAAATGCTGGAAAACATAACAGTACTAATGGGTGATTACATTTCACTACATTGCATGCTCACAAAATCAGACTACACTACATCAACCACAACAGGTCAAAACTCAATTACTCAAAAAAATAAATTAAAAAAAGAAAAAAAGAAAAAAAAGAAACAACATTTTCCACAGAGAGGAAGCTTCCCAGCATCCTTTACAACCCCTGCTAATTATGTATATCTCCTCCATGATTGCAAAAGAGTGGGTAAAGGGCAAAACCATATTCCCCACTGTGAAGAAATCCTGTAAAACAAATGCCATAATCTTGCAGTGAGCCTGCAGTTTAACAAAACAAACTTCCTAATGAAGTATTCAGTGTAACAAACTTACAATAAAACACACTAAACCCCAATGGACATTGTTTGCTTAAAAAGTCTTACTGTTATGAAATATTTTTTTCTGAATGTAAGGTGCAGGTCTGGGGTTACTGGTAGGGACATGGGCATAGATAGGGTTACAGTTAACCCTCATTACTATCTAGTTGTCCTAACATGACATCTCTTCCATACCTCTAAGGTATTGGTGCATTGAATGCAGTGGTATACGGCAAGAACTCCTTAAAAGCCACTATTTTGTTCTTTTTAAATTTGTTGAGATGTACCTTTGCATCACTTTGATCGTTTATGATTGGAGTTTAAATGGGACCAAACACTGTACATAAGAATGCTTAATTTTAAAAAATATACTAAGCACATTGCATTGTTCTTAATTATACTATGACTGTAGGACAATGTCTTCCACTGTTCATTAATAGGCCTTAAGACAACTCATCAATCCATTTATGGACTCACAGATGATTCTGCATGGAAGATGATCTAACTTTTTGCTGGTTTCTTTCCTTTCTTGTTCTCTAAGTTAACTTAGTCAACCCTGTTCAGCAGGAGGCTAATCAATTCCCTTGCTTCATGAGATCTTATATGACAGGAAACCATTTGCTTCCTGAGAGATTTTCTCCAGAGTTTTAACTGAGAACATACTTCATAAGATCTACAATCTGATCAATGATGTGAGTTACAAAAAGTATGAAATATAAAAACTCTTTGGTAGACAGTGGGCTACATACTGGTTTTAGTATCACAGGTCTGTCTGTAGATGCTGCTTTTATATTCCATATTTATTAAAGAAAAAGGTTTTATTGACAAAAATGTAGTAGTGTTAAGGTCAAGCAAATGATGATATATCTGTAAGTTTACAAGATAGAGCCAAGATGTCCGGGAAGACTTGTTCACCTGTATGAGAACTTTCCAACGATATGTGACATGATAAGGTAGCATACCGGTGTTTTGTAATTTTGTGTTATCTATGCAAGTTATGCATGTAATATTTTCACAATATTTCCAAATAATATTATTCTACAAAATTATGCATGTTAAATGACAAGAATCAGTGGCAATATTGTGTTCCTTAATGTTGTGTATAAGATGGCACCCTTTGTTCACTTGTAGGTCACACAGCTTTTATATGAAATTAATGCAGGTATAAAATATAACCAATATAATAACTGCTTTGCCAAAAAATGAATATCTCACAGTCTTCACTTTATCCACTGTGTTTTAATGTAATTTTTACTAGTCTCCAGTGCTTGCCTACACCATCCCCACAATGTCACACTCCATTTTTACATTATTAAACATGAAAAATACCTCACATTTTTCATAACTTTTTACAAACATTCCTTAATAACTCCAGCTCTGCACATCCCATGCTGACCATTTCACTATGTATGTTTAGCAAATCATGTCAGCTTATAGAAACCATCTTGCCATTTTAGTTTTAGATATTCATCCATACCAAAACTTTCAGAAATTAGACTTTGAAAACACTGATCCAGATTTTCCCAGCACACATTTATCCAACCTGTCCCCTGTGTGTGAGGGTTGGGGGTGTTCATACCTCTTAACTCTCCTAGTCTAATTTGCAGGGGATGTAATGTGGGGACATACCTCTCATCTGTCCAGATTTTTGCAAAATGTTCAGATTTTTGCCTCATATTTTTTGTTTGTTCCTCATAAAATTTGTGATTTTCAAGATTTTTGTGAAAAATCAGTGAGAACTGAATTCACTAAATAATGACAGGCATTTGAGGTTCAGACTTTATATCCTTCAGAAAATGCATGGTAACAAGACATTTTATTCTTGCAATTTCTAAGTTTATAAGAGCATATTTAAAATATGTCACTATTTTTGGGGCTTTATCCCCCCATTATCTTTGGCTTTGTCCAGATTTTTTTGTGCATAGAGGTTGAGATCTATGGGCGGGGGAAAGGGCATTATAATTATACTCCTGAGGAAACTTTTATCATTTTAATCACTGAAAGAGTTAATGGAGCTACCAATTTTGCAACAAGAAGCTGTATGTGAAGAAAATAAAGTAGGAAACTCTTATCTGGCATTATTTGCTGACTGTCAACATTTATGATTCGCAAGGGACAGCAACATCAGGGGCTTTCTTTACACTCTGGCAGGGTACGCAGTATGGCAATGTGGTCATTTGTGTGTGTGTGTGTGTGTGTGTGTGTGTGTGTGTGGAGACTGAATACAAGATGCCTGTGATAGCACAATTCATTGGTCTCCAGTGGTTATTACTACAACAATAGCAGAAAAGTCCTGTTACTGCTTTCAGCAATCATTGAGTGATTCAAAAACATGCAAATCAACTGATAAGGAGGTCTTTCCACTTTGACTGTGCATACTTTAGATGTCTTATTGTGTATGTAAAAGCAAAGATAACATTGTAATCATTAGGTAGGTCATTACTAGGCTTGCAGTCTAACAGACAATTGTAGAGCCTAACCCAAATTCCCAGTTACCCCAGTTAACTTTCTGGTTACTTCACTTGCTGAAAGTCACAAATGGTTAAATGAAAGCTGAGGGACTCAAACCCTTTACCATAGGAAATAGCTCATTAACAGCTCATAGCTTCTGCTGTGGTAACTGCCAGACATAGATAGAATTTGCACAATTCTTACATCTTAAATAATTTTGCCTTCTCAGCCCTTATGAGCATAATATGATTTATAGAATACAGCTTGCAAATCACTGAAACCTTATCAGTACCGTATAACATCTTAGATCAGGAATCCAGGAGAAAGCTAAAAAATAATGGTGGAAAATGGACTAAAATCAGGTACAACTATGGCCTATATTTACTTAAAATGAAATATTCCAGCTTGCTTTATACCAAAGCAACTACTTCTGCAATAATAACTGCTTACCCAGAAATTAAAATGACATTTATTGACTGTATACCTTCAATGTAAACTTACAATAAAATAAATAATAATTGTCCACAGTAATTTATTTTAACCCCCACACACGTTCACCAATTATACAAATTACATGGTTGTGTACACATCAGATATCTAAGTGGGATCAAATGACCAAGTAAATATATAAATAATGATCAGTGGCCAAATAAATTTCAGTTTGTTGTCAAAACCATGAAATGCCAAATACTGCAGTCCCACGTGCACGTGCCTACACACACACACACACACACACACACACACACACACACACACACACACACACACAGATACAACCTTCAATTATAGACACTTGACTGGGACTGTACACCTCAAATGTTTGATTGCAACCAAATGAAGGATAAATACATAAATGCCAGATGGGTACTTATCAAGCTCATTCCTATCAGAATACAGTGTGCAACTCATTGCCCTCCTTATATCTCTTAATCTCTTTGCTTAAGAATCAAGAAGAAAACTAAAACATAATGGTGGACAAAGGACTGAAAATTAGACCGAACTACCAAAACTTCAAAAGAAATGGATTAAAATATAAGCAAAATCAGGGTCAGTTGAGAGATTCTATGTCCACACACACACATACATACATACACACCAATATGTATTTTTATACCTAGCTATATGGATAAACATATCTATCTATCTATTATCTTTATCTATCTATCTATGTATGTATAAGTGTAGTCATAAATCTTGGCACACAGTTCCCAAGCTTCATTAACTACATTAACAGAAACACATAATCCCCAAACATAACCTCAGTGATGTAAAAATAAAACAACACAAACTTCCCATAAAACTGTTCACAAAAAAGACATGTAGGACTGAATTCATAAAGGTACCCAGTAAGCACCTTTACACAGTGCTGTATGGTCCTCCAGCACAAAGGTGTGCAGCAGTATGAAGGACTGGCCCTGCAGGTCTGCTGAATGTTAATTAGGCATTCAGGGGTGAAATCATATGCTAATTAGCCCTGTGCTCTCACCCCAGACCCACCCCCAGGAAGCCATCTACATGGCTGAGTGATTCAAAAAAAGCACTCATCCATGGAGAAAACATGGCTATCCCCACTATGCTGCAGTAGCTAACATGGCCAGAAGGCAGTGTTCAACCTCCGAACACCAATGGGATGGGGGAACCACTATACACCAGAGCTTAATTTAAAATTGCCATAATTGCACCAACATCAAAACAGATAACGGGGAATGGGGAAGCAATTGATATCAGAGAGAAATGTTCAAATGTTACAACAGGAATGGGATGGGGTGGGAGAATACACTAGACACCAGGGTATACTTAAATGCTGTGATGGCACCACTTTAATGAATTTCCATGGTAATCTCATTTTGCAACCAGAAAAATAAAAATGCTGGAAAAACATAACAGTACTAATGGGTGATTACATTTCACTACATTGCATGCTCACAAAATCAGACTACACTACATCAACCACAACAGGTCAAAACTCAATTACTCAAAAAAATAAATTAAAAAAAAGAAAAAAAGAAAAAAAAGAAACAACATTTTCCACAGAGAGGAAGCTCCCCAGCATCCTTTACAACCCCTGCTAATTATGTATATCACCTCCATGATTGCAAAAGAGTGGGTAAAGGGCAAAACCATGTTCCCCACTGTGAAGAAATCCTGTAAAACAAATGCCATAATCTTGCAGTGAGCCTGCAGTTTAACAAAACAAACTTCCTAATGAAGTATTCAGTGTAACAAACTTACAATAAAACACACTAAACCCCAATGGACATTGTTTGCTTAAAAAGTCTTACTGTTATGAAATATTTTTTTCTGAATGTAAGGTGCAGGTCTGGGGTTACTGGTAAGGACATGGGCATAGATAGGGTTACAGTTAACCCTCATTACTATCTAGTTGTCCTAACATAACATCTCTTCCATACCTCTAAGGTATTGGTGCATTGAATGCAGTGGTATACGGCAAGAACTCCTTAAAAGCCACTATTTTGTTCTTTTTAAGTTTGTTGAGATGTACCTTTGCATCACTTTGATCGTTTATGATTGGAGTTTAAATGGGACCAAACACTGTACATAAGAATGCTTAATTTTAAAAAAATATACTAAGCACATTGCATTGTTCTTAATTATACTATGACTGTAGGACAATGTCTTCCACTGTTCATTAATAGGCCTTAAGACAACTCATCAATCCTTTTATGGACTCACAGATGATTCTGCATGGAAGATGATCTAACTTTTTGCTGGTTTCTTTCCTTTCTTGTTCTCTAAGTTAACTTAGTCAACCCGGTTCAGCAGGAGGCTAATCAATTCCCTTGCTTCATGAGATCTTATATGCCAGGAAACCATTTGCTTCCTGAGAGATTTTCTCCAGAGTTTTAACTGAGAACATACTTCATAAGATCTACAATCTGATCAATGATATGAGTTACAAAAAGTATGAAATATAAAAACTCTTTGGTAGACAGTGGGCTACATACTGGTTTTAGTATCAAAGGTCTGTCTGTAGATGCTGCTTTTATATTCCATATTTATTAAAGAAAAAGGTTTTATTGACAAAAACTTAGTAGTGTTAAGGTCAAGCAAATGATGATGTATCTGTAAGTTTACAAGATAGAGCCAAGATGTCCGGGAAGACTTGTTCACCTGTATGAGAACTTTCCAACGATATGTGACATGATAAGGTAGCATACCGGTGTTTTGTAATTTTGTGTTATCTATGCAAGTTATGCATGTAATATTTTCACAATATTTCCAAATAATATTATTCTACAAAATTATGCATGTTAAATGACAAGAATCAGTGGCAACATTGTGTTCCTTAATGTTGTGTATAAGATGGCACCCTTTGTTCACTTGTAGGTCACACAGCTTTTATATGAAATTAATGCAGGTATAAAATATAACCAATATAATAACTGCTTTGCCAAAAAATTAATATCTCACAGTCTTCACTTTATCCACTGTGTTTTAATGTAATTTTTACTAGTCTCCAGTGCTTGCCTACACCATCCCCACAATGTCACACTCCATTTTTACATTATTAAACATGAAAAATATCTCACATTTTTCATAACTTTTTACAAACATTCCTTAATAACTCCAGCTCTGCACATCCCATGCTGACCATTTCACTATGTATGTTTAGCAAATCATGTCAGCTTATAGAAACCATCTTGCCATTTTAGTTTTAGATATTCATCCATACCAAAACTTTCAGAAATTAGACTTTGAAAACACTGATGACTTTCCACTTTTCAGAAATATAGGGAAATCTGCTGTAAAGATCACTACACTCATAGAATAGAGAGGAAATCTACTTTCTTGGTGAGTATACTCTTATTGGAAGCAATGTTAATAATGGATATGAAAAAATCCTGGAACCTTTGTTCTTTTTGATGAAAGATTAGAAAAAAATGATGCTATACCTCAAAAAGAAAGGGATTCTGGGATTGTAAGTAGAGGCAATATTAACAAAAAAATTATTATTCCTCTATAGATGGTGGGTAAAACCTATTTTTATGCTGGGCATATTTGAGAAGTACCTATCTCTTTAAGGACATAAATGGGGGACAAAGCTGCCTCAAGGAGAATGGCCAAAGAAGTACAAAGTTTACACTGACTTGACCAAAGGCGTAAGACACTATAGACATTTTAAAACATCTTAAGGGAATCAAGTAAAGCAATAAAGTCCAGGAAGAGACCGTGATTTATAAAACAGAATGGTTCAAGAGGGATGTGAGTTTGATTTTCACAAAAAAACACAAATTTGTGAAACAGTACTTCCATGGGACAAACATAATAGTATTTTGAAAAGGGGTGAACAAAGTGAAGTACATGTTAACTTGCAATGCTTCCAAATACAATGTTGTTTGTATAACTGATAAGATTAGAAGGACCCCAATATTTCTGTTTATGAAATGGACAAGGAAAGCTGACCATTCAGATTAATAATTACTTGTGCATCAGATGAGCTCCATGCACTAAACTAGTGCAGACGATTTAGACCTCACATTCCATCCCTCATGCCTTCTCCCTCACAACCTTCAAAATCTTACAGTCTTTTTTCCCCTACCACTAAATCTGACCTGCAATGGAAGAATAAGACTTTACAGCCAATTTCCACATATATTTAAAAGAAAATATATGTATCTCACACACACACACACACACACACACACACACACACACACACACACACACACACACACACACACACACACACAAAAGCACACACTATATATACTTATGTCAATGCACATAATGTTGTGTCAAGCTGATTGACCGACATACTACTAGGCATGTGTCCATGTGCCAAGAATTAATCGTGGTTTATGCAAAACTTTTTTTTTTTAAAGAAAACATTATTTTTGGCCAGGGGCAAGTCAACAAATTTAAAGGGACTCTCTCTCTCTCTCTCCCTCTCTCTCTCTCTCTCTCTCTATATATATATATATATATATATAAACACAAAAAACGATATCCAGCACTACCAAGTCCACAATATAAAACAAAAATAAAAATAATAACAGAAAAGAAATCACTAAGCAATCTTCCAGCAGTGTTTATTCAGGCAAATGCCCTTGGCCGACAAACACACAGCAAACATGAAACTCCAAACCGGTTTCGCCCCCTGGCGTCTTCAGTGGAATAGTGCAGTCACTTGTAACTCATTCATTTATATACTCATATTTTAAAGATATAACATACACAGTCACACATCATTTCTTGTGAACATCATGAAATAAATTCATACACACCCTAAAACATATATAACTTAAACAAACCTAATGAAAATCACTATTTAGGAATTTATAAAAAACTTTTTTTTGAAAAACACATTTTATCAAAATTATTACTTTTTAAAGATATTCGTTTAAACCAGGTTTATACAGTGCACCCAAGTTTATGATCCAGAGTCTTTCCATTTTATCTAGAATAATATGTTTATCAGCTTCAGAAAAGTTTGTCCTCCATAATGACTCAATACCTACGAAAACAAAATTAGCAGATGTGTGTTCCATTTTGTGTTTAAAGAGGGCACTCATTGTACGCTTACAATTAATGTCAGTTATTTGGTGATGTGGAAATGCTACCTGGATGATTGCTGGGCAGTTTGGTCCGGCTCTCTAACAGGGTGGAAATTATTTGTGGAACATCTTAATTTTAATGTGTTTGACATTAATTTTGTGGATAAAATAGAAACTACAGCTATTGATTTTCTAGATGTCCATATCATGAAAACTAGCAATGGGACCCTTAACACAGGACTATATAGGAAACCCTTCACTTGAAATTCTATTCTACAAGCAGATAGTTGTCATCTGAGACACACAATACAGAATATACCTAAATCTCAATTTAAGGGACTACAACGTATCTGTAATAGAGAAGATGATTACCAGAGTGTGGTAGACAAAATGGGAAAAAGATTTGTTCAAAGGGGTTACAATAGACAACATATTAGAAAGGAAGAGCAGGTGGCACTTTTATTGAAAAGAGAATTTTTACAGAATAATTTACAGAGTGCAGAATGTACTGCTGAACAATCTAAACCAAGGTTAGTAACTACATATGGTACTAATACTTACAGAGTACGTAATATTATAGATAAATACTGGCATATTCTAAAAATAGATGAGTTATTTGATGAATGTTGTGGTGAACATTGCCATTATGGATAAAAATGTGGGAAAAACATTGGTGAATTTTTATCATGGTTTAAAAAAATGGATGTCAATAAAAGTGAGGCCAGTACTATTAGAGGGAGTAATCCTTGTGGTAACTGTACATATTGTAAAGTCATTCTAAAATCTAAGTCATTTGCATCTACTAATACCTCAAAGGTTTTCGATATTAGAAATTTGATCACATATCGAAGTGAATGGATAGTCTACATGGCAATATGCCAATCACCCCTGCACAGCTATCTCGTACAAAAGACTGATGACTAAAACTCCATTAAAAAGGAATGTTAGCTCATATGACTATTAAGGCTTAATTACAGCCGCAAAAAGTGTTTGCTCATATGGGCCTTCATGGTTTTGACCAAGTGTGTGTGTGTGTGTGCGTGTGTGCGTGTGTGTGTGTGTGTGTGTGTGTGTGTGTGTGTGTGTGTGTGTGTGTGTTTTAAAAAGGAAAAAAATAACACTAATTTCAACAAATGCTCATAAGTGTGCCAAAACATATTTTGAGCTCAGATTTCAACATATCATCTATAGGCCTTCACCACCTAGCTCACAACCAGAACCCTGCTTAATGACTGCAAAATGGCATTTAAAATGGAATTGTGCAATGACACAGAATGATTAAAGCATCCTAAAAATGATTAGCCTAAGAATATTGTACCAAAATTCCATATAGTTAAAAAGTCCTAATTCTGCATAACAGTAAGTAGTTGAAATAGGCAGTGCAGTTTTTTTTCCAAATAATTGCCCATAACACTTGAAAAGTTATCATTGTGTGATTATTTTTAAAACATATCATCACTGGATCATCAGTATCATAACTATGACAGTGAATTTGTCAAAATGTTTTGCAAATGTATTTTTCTACTAAATGGCATTTAGAGATGGAATTGCAGAATCGCACAAGAATGTGAAAAAAAGGTCCCTTTATAAAAATACCCTGAACATCTCATAGAAAAATGTTACATGGTTAAACTCTAATAATATCCAAAAAAGAAGGTACCAGACCACAGCCAAATCGATCATAAAATTTATTACACAGAAGATAAAAACCAGGTTAGCGCTTTCACAGCCTCAAAGCTGCTTCATCAGACAATACATTCATCCAACTGCCTCTATTGTACACTAATTACAGCCAATGCACAAGCATCTCCAATTAAGCACACAGTTATATTTAAAGCAATAACACTGTTACTAACACATTTTAAAAATACTCATTCTAAAAATGTATGTACACTAATGTTAACATTTATATGATTGAGTTATACATAAAAAGCTGTATACATGTAATAAAAAACACTTATGTGCAGCCTTAACAATTTAAATAAACACTTTAATATTTATAACAAATTGGTCACCTTCTAAGCGGTCTATTGGATAAAATGGGCTGAACAGAGATTTTATCATTTAATCCCCTGCCCATAGTGGCCGTCATCCTTATTATTCACTCTAATTCCTTAGTTTCCACCATATTCCTAATGGCACCCACCCTGTTACCTATATACACTTTCTCTATCACCAAAAACTTAAATGTATGTTGTGTTCCCATTTTCATCACATGTTTTGCAAGGGCAGTCATTTCTGTTTGTCTAGATATATCATAAATATGTTCTCTTATGCGGTCTCTGAACCTACGAGTAGCCATGCCCACATAGAATGATTGGCAGATAACACAATAAGACAGATACACAATATAAGTAGTGTTACAATCTGCTTTAAGCCTAAAACTAAGTTCTTTCCTAGTGTCTGGTTGAATGAAATTCCCACTGCTATCAATAGTATTACACCTATTACAGGAAAATGTGCCATATTCAATGCCATGTTCTGGGTTGATGCTACTTTTATTGTTTCTAGGACCACATAATAGTCTTTTTAATGATTTTTTTATTTTTATATGCATAGTGTGGATAGTCTCCCGTAGCCGCTGTGGTACAGCGGTAGCATTGTCGCCTCACAGCAAGAGGTTCTCCCATTCGATTCTCAGCTGGAGCGCCTTCTGTGTGGAGTCTGCATGTCCTCCCTGCGGTCGAGTGGCATTTGAAAGATATGCGTGAATGGGCATGCCTTCATTGAAGGTTGGGCATCGGGCTGGCACCTCGGCACTGTAAAAATCTACTGCCAATCATTAGCAGACCAAAGTTCTGCTGTGACAACCCCTAACCAGGAAAAGCTGAAAGAAGAAGAAGTATGGATAGTCTCCCACCAGAGCCCTTACCTGTTCATCAGCATATAATATATTCCAATTCCTACTAAAGATATTCTTTAACAACTTAATGTTACTTGCATATGTAACTGGGATTCTCATGAATCCTTTTGGTTCTATTTTATGTGGAGTCTCAGTCTGCTGTTCAGAAAAAAATGGTCTTGCCTCTTTATTTCTTGAATATTTAGTTCCCTCCACTATAGATTTGACTTCCCATCTGCTATATCCCCTACTGACAAAATTATTTTCCAGATGTTACATTTCTCTTTACATTCTCTTATTATCTACTGTCAGTCTTGAAACTCTCAGGGTTTGTCCCTTCATGACATTAGTGAATACATGGGAGGGGTGCATACTGCTACTATGAACGTAGGTATTTCTATGACATTCTTTCCTGAAGATCTTGGTTTGGAAGCTCCCATCCTCAATTCTCAAAACTCTCACATCCAAGAAATCAATAGAAATTGGAGATTTACTAACCATAAATTCTAAAAATGTACTGCTATTCATACTGACAAGAAAGGACTCTAATGCCTCAATACTCCCTTCCCACAAAAGGAAAAGATCATTCACAAATCTTCTAAAAAAATACCACATTGACCTCTCTTAGGATGATGTCCTTTTCCCATTTGGCCATGACCAGGTTGGCGTAGCTATTGGCACACGAAGTGCCCATAGCTACGCCATCCAACTGCCTGTACATTCTTTCTTCAAATATAAAAATATTGTTCTTCAATACGACCTCCACCAGGAAACACAAAAAAATCTATTATTCTTGGTTCATAAGTAGCATCTTCCACTAAGTATTGCCTCAGATACTCTAGACCCAAATCATTAGGGATCATTGTAAATAAGGACTTCACGTCCATAGTGACCAGTAGACATTGGTCAGTGGGAGGTGTTCTGTTGACATGCTCAAACAAATCCCCTAAAAATGTTGTGTTTCCTTCAAAATGTATTTATTTTTAGCTAGAACTTGTTTCATATGGTGTTCCACATATATGGACAAAGGTTTTGTGTTCCAACCCTGTCCCGCTACGATTGGCCTCAAAGTGGGGGGGGGGGTAACTGGATGTTTGTGTATTTTAGGTAACCCCTGAATTAAAGGTATAACAGGTTCAGGAACTCTTAGATAATTATACAGATCATAATTAATTAGACCACTTTGTAGACATTCAAACAGGGCATTATCTATCTTTATATTGCATTTTTTGACCCATGTAGCATCAATACATTCATAAACAGTTGCATCATTGAGCATGTCTAACATAGTATCCCTATAAAAACTGTAATGCGTTATCACAATAGGACCCCTCTTTGTCAGCGGGTCTGATGGAAGTAGAGTTATCTTGACATAAAACTTCTGTAGCTTGTCTCTCCCTTTCATTCAAATTAACAAAACATTTTGTGTGTGTATTACTGTCATACATCTTATAAATTTCCTTAATGCAGACTTTTTCAAAAGCGTCTATTACTCCATTATTTACAGGTACATAACTGCTCATTCTTTTAAACTGTGAGGCACTTTTTTGATTAACATTATATGCATTAAACTGTAGCTTAAGCATGATATTCCTTACAAATATTTTTAACTCTATGATATTTTCAGTTAAAGTCATTCTTCTTTTTTGGATATTGCTGACAGTTTGTGGAGAAGGACCATTTACCTACACCACCTGTGTTTTGTTTTTTGCTTAAATTGTAATAACCTTGCACGTTAGACAGATATTTTAAATGGGCAGCTTACTTTTTAAATATTGTTTTCAACAAATACCAATAACTCTGCCAAAATTCAATACTTTGGAGTTGAGATTTTCAGTATGTCATCTATGGAGCATCACCACCTGAACTATGACACTATAGTTTGGGATAACAATTGCGGATCAACAGAAATGGAATTGCAGTACATAACATGACATTTTGACAGAAAATCATTAAAATTCCTGAAAGGAAATCTTCAAATCAAATTTTCACATAATTAAAAAAATATAACCTTGGACAAGGACCCATGAATTAAAATGGGTGGAGTAACTCTGTTACATTAAAATACAGTACAAAAGATATAATTATTATACACAAGTTAATAAATATAAAATTAAATCTGCAAAAAGAAAAAAGAAATACAGATGTCTATTTTATAAGTGCAGTTAGTAATGTAGAATATGCATAGTACAGACGTTATTCTACGCCCATGAATTGTAAGGCATTCACCTGCTCACTACACCCCTGAGTATGTGGTAATATTTTTCTTTTGTTCACTGAGTTTTTCTGACTGGGTTTAGTCAAAAAGCCCTTTATAGTGGAGGTCCAAGGAGAAAAATTCCAACATTTTACAAACATTTTTAAACATACATTCAATAATATACATGAACAGACATTAAGTAATATACATTAACAGTTGCACATACATTTGCATATTAGATTACATTCATATGAATGTAGAAGCAGCTATCACAGTGTAAAAGATACTTATGGATTAATAGGTGTTGTACATTTTTTTCCAAACACCTTTACTGAATTATCACTTGTGCCGTACGCAAATTTACATTCATATAAAACTAATCACACTATACTTAACATAAACATTTTACTTCATGCATACTGCTATATATCATATAACCTAAGCAACCATACATAAATTATTCAATTTCTGCCTTTTTTAAACAAGAAACATATTTATTAAACCATCACTTACTATATAGGCAAACATACATTTATAGAAAAGAAAACAAACCACATCAACACAATCCTAGTTGCAAGCATTTTACATCACAAACCATACTGACACACTCCCATTTGCAAGCATTATACCTCACTTATAATCTACCCAATCTTTTTCAGTCAAATATTACATAGCTCATTTGGGTCCAGCCATCTTTTAAACCTCATTCCTCCCTTGTATGTATTGTTACCATAATTCACATTTTTTCCTATGTAGTTTGCTCCTACCCTTTTCTAAAGAGCTCAGTTCCAATTGTTTTATCTCTGTTACTATCTTCACTACATCTAGTATAGTTATTTTAGATTTTGATTTCCATTTTCTAGTAATTGCTTTTTGGCAGCCACCATTATTAGATACAGCAAGGCCTTACCACACCTAGGCAATTTCAAATCTGTATCATAGCTCAGAAAAATAGTCTCCCTCATCAGACCAATCTGCCCACCCAGCAATCCAGACTGTGCATCCCACAGGGAATCTTAAAAGTCTTCCAATTTGCCTCACTCCCAGAAAATATGTTACCATTTATCTCTTTCTTCTGTGTCACACCTCCAACATTTGCTGTCTGCCTAAAGAAAAATTCTCTGGAGTCTACTTGGGGTATAGAAATATTTCTGCAAACATTTACAGGCAAAAATCCTAAATCTTCTAGATTTTGTTGCATACTTTGGAGACATATATATATCATCCCATTGTTTCTTTGTGAATTGCTTATCCAGTCTTTCTTCCCAATCATTTCTAACCTCCTTTAATTGATTGTTATAGCTATCATGTAATATTATATATGCTCTACTAATTATTCCTTTTTTAATGGCAGCTTCTGTTCTAGAGTCTACTAAAAGCTCTATCAGTGCTAGTCTTTCATTTAGGACCCCCCTATTTCTTTCTCTTTGCCTATAGTCTGATATCAATCCTTGAAAGGGAAGGCAATGTCTAACCTGCAGTCCAAATAAATTGTCGAGGTCTTACCATTCTATCATATTTCCCTCTCTAGTTATTTGCTCCCACTACCTTGGTTTCTTTGACAGTTTTCTCCAATAAATTCCAACTCCCTCTTGTATATTGTCTGTATCCCTAACTGCAGTCATCCCTATCGGCAGAGTCTCCTTTCTCCAATCACATGTTGGCTTAGCTTTTAGAATACTTTCTGCTACTTTATCAATGTAATATTGTGTATGATTATTGTTATTCTCTTTAAAGGCCTAGATCCAAAATCCCAGTCTCTCCTTGTTTCTTGAGCTTCCCTCCATTTCATCATCATCCCTTTCCACTTTGAGATATAGTTTTCTGCTTGTGCTATGTATAGGAGTCTTAACTGTGTAGCTGTGAAATATCCCTTCAGCTTGGCTAAACCTAATCTTCCCTGTTCTACTGGAAGAATCAGTTATCCTACTTAACTCTTGCCATCTCCCCCTCCCAGATAAAGTAATTCAGCTCTTTATTAATTGCTAATCCACAACTTCTCTGGTTGTTAAAAACATGACTGACCTGTGTGTAAGACTAAAGGGACTAAAAACATTTAACTGCTTGTATCTTATTATCCATATAACAAAGCTTCCATTTTTTCAGTTTTTGTATTATCTTTTGTTTAGTCTCTTCCATATATTCTTAGCTGCCACACTAGAATCAGTTTTAATCCATACTCCTAAATACTTCATTTTATCATGTCCCCGTAAATATGGATATTCCTGAGCCAATTCATGTGTGGGTACCTAATTTACCTCTATTGCCTTTGTTTTAGCCTCATTAATTTTATATCCTTAAAAGATCTAAAACCGTCTCAAAATGTTCCACAACACTGTAATGTGTCTTTCTGGCTTTGTCAGGTATAAAATAATATCATCTGCAAATAAAGCCAGCTTTTCTTGACTATAATACCAATTATATCCTTGAATTTTTGAGTCCCTTATTTTCTTTGCCAATGGTTCTAAATATAATGCAAATAATAAAAGGGAATGAGGATACCCCTGCCTGGTTCCTCTGCTCAAGCAGAAATTATCAGAGAGGACCTCACCGACTTTAAATTTTGTCCTCGATCCCTCATATATCCTCCTAATCAACCTTATAATTTTTTTCAGGAAATGCGAATGCTTCCATTGCCCTGGTAATAAAGTCCCAGCTTACTCTGTCAAATGCTTTCTCTGCATCAATATCCACCAACAACAA
This sequence comes from Protopterus annectens, assembly GCF_019279795.1. NCBI lineage: Eukaryota > Metazoa > Chordata > Ceratodontiformes > Protopteridae > Protopterus > Protopterus annectens. The sequence continues at coordinate 1,847,854,153 of NC_056735.1, forward strand.
TGGTATTTTCTTACATTCTGTTTCCCTCTGGTTCATCAATGTTCTGTTAAGTTGTCAAATGTTTGCCTTCCCTCTACAAAACCACATTGATCCATATCTATCAGTTCTGGCATTACCTTTGCCATTCTTTTAGTCATTATAGACATGACCACTTTATAATCATGGTTTAATATTGAAATGGGCCTATATGAAGCTGGATCTGATGGATCTGTACCATCTTTAGGTATTACAGCAACCACTGCTTTCTCCTCCTCTTAAAATACTGTTAAACAAAACCTTCCAGATCTTTATCAATTTTTTTCTCCTAGCTTCCAAACTTCCACAGGAATGCCATCTATTCCTGGAGACTTACCTGCAGATAGGTTATACATCACAATTTTTATCTCATCTCCTCCTGTCCTAACCATTAGTAATTGAACCTCATCTACCTCTAACCTTGGCATATTTAAATCTTCCATGAGCATTTCCATTTGTATCTTTTCTTGATTTTCATATTTCTCTGCTTTATAGAAACTTTCATAGAATTTCCAAAATATTTCTAATACCTCTACAGGATCTCTTGTTACCTTCCTTATTTCAGGCTCACTGCATTTGGTGACAGCCACTTCTACTTTCTGCTGCCTGGGTCATTGTGCTAAAAGATTTTACGCTGTAGTATTATTATTAAACAACAGTTGCTTAATAGCAACCCTTCTAAACTGATGCATATTATCGAGGTAATCCCTTATTTTCTGTCTAGAATTCTGCAGTTGATATTCTTGTTCTGTGAGATTCCCCCTATTCTGCAATACTTTAACATTTGTCAGTACCCCTAAATAATTATTCCAAGAATGAAAATCACTTGGCACCACAGGACCCGGAAGCATGTAAACAAAGGCTTTCAAAATAAGCAGATGAAGAAATCAAACCGCTGCTAGGTCTCCAACAAGACCCTTTAATGTAACCAGGCAAAGTAAAAATCCACAATATCAACCAAGCGCTTTCACTCGACCACATGCGAGCTTTCTCAAGGCAAACAACATTGCTGGAAGTTCATTCACATTAAATACTTCCAGAATCATCACATGACTTCCTGTGAACCTTTTCCAACAGGAAAATCACCATATAAGGAAATTCTAAAATACATTCTTATTATCATTAAAAATAATTCATTTTCTAAAAAGAATTCATTTTCTAAAAATGTCTTGGCGACTAAATAGCATAATGAACTTGAAATTAAATACAAACTATTAAAATATGTCATAAAACAATTCTGTAAAATATTTTTATAGTTTTATAATACAAATAAGTGCAGTAACCCCTTTTAACCATCGGGGGTGAAATCAAAACTCCAATTTAAAACCTACAGTTACTAACTGGCATTGTAAAACATTTCTTATCTGAGTTGCCAATGTATAACATTCCATATATCATATTATAAAATCTTATGGAGTCAAAAGTGAATACAACAATAGATGTCATGTTCTGCTAAACTGTGTTATAGACAAGCTTGTCTCAATTTCAAAACACTAGTGATGTTGAGTGCAAATTAAACTACTAATATGTATTTTGACTCCCAATACCCCTAATCGGTTGTACCTTTAAAATTTTAATGGTGGGGTGGACAGGCGGTTGAAGGTACTTTTCTTGTAAGAGTCTTTTCAAAGTTTCGTTCATCTTTAAACAATAAGTTAAAATTGAGCTGCCTCATAAAAAGCTTTAAATCAATCAAGGTTGTAACCATGGGGGAAGGCCTAAGGGGAACATAATGAAAACCCTTGGAAAGTAAACTAAAAAAATTGTCTGTTATTGATCGATCGTGTAATTAAAATAGTAAAATTGTCTTTCCTATGTTTAATTTGTTTCCCTTGAAATAATGTTGTGCTATTGTCCTCATTCACTGTAGTTCTTGAAATTAGTTCGTCGGGTGATTCCAACTGTTGTATTGTTCCCTTCGCCCCCTCCCTCTCTTCTGGGGGTAATGAAAATCCTGGGTAGTTACATTCCTATTCTTCTGTGCTATTCTCTCACTTCTTCTGAGATTATCATTTCCTTCACTTGTAGGTTCCCCTTGCCTATTACTTTCTCCCCTTTCATAAAAGACATTTTCAGTAGTGTTGTTGTTGCTTCTTCCTTTTATAATTGGGAGGGGGTAGGCTCTACCTTCCTTATATTCAATTAGGTCCCTCTCTAATTTCCTAATTTTTCGATTAAGTACCCTAAAACAATGCTGGTCTACATCACTAAACAATTTGTCATAGTCCCTCTTAACTGAGCTAAAAGTTACATCTTTTAACATATTTGCGTTGAGCTCATCTAAATCTTTTAACAAAACAGTCATTTTTTTCTCATAGTCCATCACCATGCATTTTAACATGTCTAAACCTGCTTTGTTGAAAATTTCACAAAGTTGGTCATATAAATCAGAACCATATTGTACATTGTTAGGGAACTTAAAAAACCTCAAGCCCTTAGGAATTCTCTGTACATTAATACACTCATTTAAATAATCAACTTCCATCTGTTTGTTCTTATAAGAATACAGTTTGTCTTTAAAATCAAAAAAGACATTATCAAGATTTTTATAATTATCATGAAGCACAGTACCTTTTCTGAAATTAAACTGTTGTTTTGTCCAAGATTTGAAGTCAAAGGACTTCCTCTGCTCATTTGACACAGGAGCAGTCTGGTTGTTTGATTTAACATAGTCAAAACAATTCGAATTCGAATTACTGTGATTGCCCCCTCTCTCAGCGTTCCTTGTAGCATTTCCAGACCCAACCACTTCAGCAAGTGTTCTGGGGGGATTGTTGAATTGTTGGTTCCCAGGTATCTGGGAAACTGTTGGTTGTGTCTGCTGTTGAGCCATAGAAGTCAATTGTGTCAATAATGTTAAAACCTGTTTAAACTCAGCCCTAGAAACTGGGGCTGTTTCAGCATCTTCACAATCGGCTCTCAGTACTGCCGGAGTGTGGGTGAAGCCGCTGGCTTCCATTCCTTCTGCCATGTGTAAAGCACAAAAACACCAAAACTAAAAGCAAAATCAAACCAAGAATGAAAATCACTTGGCACCACAGGACCGGAAGCATGTAAACAAAGGCTTTCAAAATAAGCAGATGAAGAAATCAAACCGCTGCTAGGTCTCCAACAAGACCCTTTAATGTAACCAGGCAAAGTAAAAATCCACAATATCAACCAAGCGCTTTCACTCGACCACATGCGAGCTTTCTCAAGGCAAACAACATTGCTGGAAGTTCATTCACATTAAATACTTCCAGAATCATCACATGACTTCCTGTGAACCTTTTCCAACAGGAAAATCACCATATAAGGAAATTCTAAAATACATTCTTATTATCATTAAAAATAATTCATTTTCTAAAAATAATTCATTTTCTAAAAATGTCTTGGCGACTAAATAGCATAATGAACTTGAAATTAAATACAAACTATTAAAATATGTCATAAAACAATTCTGTAAAATATTTTTATAGTTTTATAATACAAATAAGTGCAGTAACCCCTTTTAACCATCGGGGGTGAAATCAAAACTCCAATTTAAAACCTACAGTTACTAACTGGCATTGTAAAACATTTCTTATCTGAGTTGCCAATGTATAACATTCCATATATCATATTATAAAATCTTATGGAGTCAAAAGTGAATACAACAATAGATGTCATGTTCTGCTAAACTGTGTTATAGACGAGCTTGTCTCAATTTCAAAACACTAGTGATGTTGAGGGTGTCATTCAAACCTGGGTATCTAGTAGCGTCTAACCGGAGCTGCCAAAATAGCTCACGGTATTCTAATTTTGACTCCCAACTACCCCCTCTTATATCCGGTTGTACCTGTTCCAACACCATAAACTTTATGTCCTTGTCCTTACATGTCAAGGAGTGTTTATAAAAGGCATTACTTTCCTTACTTACATTGATGTCATTGAAGTGTTCGTAAACCCTTCTCCTAAACACCCTTTCGGTTTTCCCAATGTAAAAAGCATGGCATTAACACAGGAACCAAGATAGACCACACCCTTGGATCCACAGTTAAAATGTTTGTTGGAACGGAACTTAAATCTTCTAGAGGGAAGGTAGTAGGACCCCGAATTTAGCATAGGGTGACATTGCTTGCACATCCCACAGGGATAAGTGCCTAATTTCTTTCTATTGTGATTCTGTGGATCCTCTAACCTAATATCTAAAAGTTCTTTCAAATTCCTGCCCCTTTTCCTAACAAAAGAGGGGTAACTGGGCATAGAATTCTTAAGATCTTCCTGAAGTCTGAGAATGGGCCAATATTTCTTGATAATCTTCTCGATTTGATCTGAGTTGTTGGAGAAAGTGTGTATAAAACTATTTTTTCCTTGTAAAATGTGTTTTGAAGGGTTTGGGGACATCTCATTGACCCCCACCCCCAATAAAGGAGGATATTTGTTTGCCCTCTTCTCAGAAATTTCTAAAACTAGTGCTTCTACCAGGGCTTCCGGATATTGTTTGTCCATAAAGAATCCCTTTAAAATGGAAACTTCCTCATTGAAAAGTTCGTCCGTGCTGGACATTAAATGAAGCCCTAATTAGTTGACCCTTCACTATCGCCTTCTTTTGATAGAAGGGATGTCCACTGTGGTAATTCAGGAATGCATTTGAAAAAGTGCTTTTCCTGTAAATCTTAAACTGAAAACAACTATTTACATAATCCTTCACTAGTGAAATGTCTAAATAATCGAGTTGGTGTTTACTGATGTTATAAGTAAAACTAAAAAATGTGGTCGTCCTGTTGATGTAATCTATGAATTCCATTAAACTTCGTTCATTTCCCATCCACATAAAGGAGATATCATCCAGAAATCTTCTATAGTATAAGATGTCCTGATACCATGTGCTGGTAAAAATATATTTCTTTTCCCATTGGTATAATACCAAATTTGCGTACATGAAGGCACAAGAGGCACCCATTGCCACACCTTTTTTCTGACGATAAAATTCCCCCTTAAAGTGAATGAAGTTATTTTCTAGAACTAATTCCATCAATTCCAGAATTAAATTAGTAAACTTGGCCCCCAGTTGGACTTCATTAGATAAGTAAGTCCCTAACCACTCCAGGCCTGTGTTGTGTGGAATACTAGGAAATAAGTCGACCACATCCACAGTGACCATAAACATTTCAGGTAAAAATAAACTCTGATCCACTCCTTTAAGGTAGTCCCATGAATCCTTACATATGTGTTTAATTTTCTCTACATGTTGTTTTAAGGAGAAGCCGATAAATTTGGCTAAGGGTTCTGTGACACTTCCACCCCCTGAAACTATAGGTCTAAATTTCAGGGGGTTCAAATTCTTATGTGTCTTTGGAATCCCAAAAATCTGGGTAACCTTGGGTTTTTTAACTGATAAATAGTTATATAACTTTTCATTAATGGCATTTTGCATTAAATGGTCATATAGTGAATAATTTATTTTAGCTTGAGCTATATTGATCTCATTTCTTGAGACAAGTTCATATTGTTCAGTATCCTATAACACAGTGTGCAAGGCAGCCTCATAGTCCCAGGTGTACATCAAGACAGCACCTCCCCCCTTGTCCGGTTTCATAACCCTACACCCCTCCATTTTGAGCTTTTTAATTAAAGTCAACTCATCCTCAGTAATATTGTCAGTTGTTTTAAAATAATCTTTCTCCTTAAGTTTCCTTATGTCAGTCTCAACCAACTCCTCAAAAATTTTAATGGTGGGGTGGACAGGCGGGTTGAAGGTACTTTTTCTTGTAAGAGTCTTTTCAAAGTTTCGTTCATCTTTAAACAATAAGTTAAAATTGAGCTGCCTCATAAAAAGCTTTAAATCAATCAAGGTTGTAACCATGGGGGAAGGCCTAAGGGGAACATAATGAAAACCCTTGGAAAGTAAACTAAAAAAATTGTCTGTTATTGATCGATCGGTGTAATTAAAAATAGTAAAATTGTCTTTCCTATGTTTAATTTGTTTCCCTTGAAATAATGTTGTGCTATTGTCCTCATTCACTGTAGTTCTTGAAATTAGTTAGTCGGGTGATTCCAACTGTTGTATTGTTCCTTTGCCCCTCCCTCTCTTCTGGGGGTAATGAAAATCCTGGGTAGTTACATTCCTATTCTTCTGTGCTATTCTCTCACTTCTTCTGAGATTATCATTTCCTTCACTTGTAGGTTCCCCTTGCCTATTACTTTCTCCCCTTTCATAAAAGACATTTTCAGTAGTGTTGTTGTTGCTTCTTCCTTTTATAATTGGGAGGGGGTAGGCTCTACCTTCATTATATTCAATAAGGTCCCTCTCTAATTTCCTAATTTTTCGATTAAGTACCCTAAAACAATGCTGGTCTACATCACTAAACAATTTGTCATAGTCCCTCTTAACTGAGCTAAAAGTTACATCTTTTAACATATTTGCGTTGAGCTCATCTAAATCTTTTAACAGAACAGTCATTTTTTTCTCATAGTCCATCACCATGCATTTTAACATGTCTAAACCTGCTTTGTTGAAAATTTCACAAAGTTGGTCATATAAATCAGAACCATATTGTACATTGTTAGGGAACTTAAAAAACCTCAAGCCCTTAGGAATTCTCTGTACATTAATACACTCATTTAAATAATCAACTTCCATCTGTTTGTTCTTATAAGAATACAGTTTATCTTTAAAATCAAAAAAGACATTATCAAGATTTTTATAATTATCATGAAGCACAGTACCTTTTATGAAATTAAACTGTTGTTTTGTCCAAGATTTGAAGTCAAAGGACTTCCTCTGCTCATTTGATACAGGAGCAGTCTGGTTGTTTGATTTAACATAGTCAAAACAATTCGAATTCGAATTACTGTGATTGCCCCCTCTCTCAACGTTCCTTGTAGCATTTCCAGACCCAACCACTTCAGCAAGTGTTCTGGGGGGATTGTTGAATTGTTGTTGGTTCCCAGGTATCTGGGAAACTGTTGGTTGTGTCTGCTGTTGAGCCATAGAAGTCAATTGTGTCAATAATGTTAAAACCTGTTTAAACTCAGCCCTAGAAACTGGGGCTGTTTCAGCATCTTCACAATCGGCTCTCAGTACTGCCGGAGTGTGGGTGAAGCCGCTGGCTTCCATTCCTTCTGCCATGTGTAAAAGTCGACAAAAAACACCAAAACTAAAAGCAAAATCAAACCAAGAATGAAAATCACTTGGCACCACAGGACCCAGACGCACGTAAACAAAGGCTTTCAAAATAAGCAGATGAAGAAATCAAACTGCTACTAGGTCTCCAACAAGATCCTTTAATGTAACCAGGCAAAGTAAAAATCCACAATATCAACCAAGCGCTTTCACTCGACCACATGCGAGCTTTCTCAAGGCAAACAACATTGCTGGAAGTTCATTCACATTAAATACTTCCAGAATCATCACATGACTTCCTGTGAACCTTTTCCAACAGGAAAATCACCATATAAGGAAATTCTAAAATACATTCTTATTATCATTAAAAATAATTCATTTTCTAAAAATAATTTAAATATTAATAATAATAATTAAGGTTCACAGGAAGTGACCAATGAATTTAACTTGTAAAGTGCTGTATGCCTATTCTTTTAATGATGTTCTAATTTTAATGTTAATTTGATAAAATAAAATGAATATTTTGTACAATGCCTTTGGTTATATGTGTTATATAAACACCTGAGGTAAATGTGAACTGTGAAGACTTGTGAATTATACATGTAATAAAATAAAACTTTTAAAACAGTGTTGAATTAAGCATATTAAAAATACATACATAGTTCAATAAAAACCTTGTATATTATGAAAAGGTTTTCTGTATATATAAAAACCTTTTTTGTTAAATCATATTTACAAATGTTTTTATACAAGTTCAGTATGTGTTGTATGTATTAATAAATCTTGTTTACCATTAAATACATTGAATTGATTTATAAGAATAAATATACATTTTTCCATATATAAATATTACAAAAGTAAAAAATATATATTTATATAAAAAAATATATATATATACAAACTTTTAAATATTAAATATACTTTTATATAAAATACATAGACCATGTAAAAATTTTCTTTATAAAAAATCAATATTAAGTTTTCAGTAGTAACGAAACTAAATCTGCCCCTAGGAATTTAATTCTACCTATGCTATATGTGATGTTTCCATAGGTGTATGTGAAAATGCTATTTATAAGACCATCAATTACATCAAGCTGTGTGTATCTAACAGTAATGACAAATATTTAAACCCTCGAAGCTTTGTCTATTAAAATGGCTTTTATGTTGGTGTACTCGTTAAGCCCAGGAGGGATGTTTGATTTTAACCTCAGTTGCCATTTAATTTCCTTCTGAAGTAAGATATTCTTAACATCACCTCCCCTTGGGTCTATTTTAATAAGTTCCAAAATTCCAAACTTGAAATCTATAAAACCTACACATTCAACAGAATGTTTAAACAATGCACTCGTCTCCTTTCTCTTTTTAATGTCGTGGGTGTGCTCATAGATTCTTTCTCTGAGGGTCCTCTCAGTCTTACCCACATAGAAGGAGGGACATTTGGAACAAATAGCCAAGTACACTAACATCCTACTTCGACAATTACCTTTGCAAAAGGCTATTTTGCTTTTTAAGCCATTTTCCAATATTGTTTCCACAGCTTGATTAATATATGTGCATTGTCTGCACCTGCCACACTTTGTGGTGCCTTCCTTTGTATCAAATTTTGTATTTCCTGTTTCAAAAAATCTTTTAAAATTTGTTGCAGTCTTGTATATGAATGTTGGTTTTTTTCCAACTGTCTCATAAATCTCTTTGTTGGTCTTAAAAATAGACCAGTTGTTTTTAATAATATTGGTGAAACAGTCTGAAAAGCCATTATATTCTACCATACAAGCACCCATATAATCCGTAGAATTGTCTAACTTTTTCTCTTTGGGAATGAACTTCTCACCTAGTAATGGTGTATATTTACTACCCCATCCATGATATACTTCTCCCAAGATGTCACCAACAAATTGTATAGGATAGCCCCTTTCCAAGAATTTTTTCATTAAAAATGAAAATTCATTCTGTAAATCTTGGTGTTGTGAGGTCATCCTTGCTATTCTAACAGCCTGACCCTTAATAATACTTTTCTTTTGGTGTAAGGGATGTTGGCTGTTGAAATGTAGATAGCTATTACACCATGTTCTTTTACGAAAAATATTAGAATTGAAACCAATAGCTGTTTTACTCAGGGTAATATCAAGATAATTTATACTTTTATGTTCAATTTCATGGGTAAAAGACAAGAAGGTGGTGGTTTGGTTTATATAGGATATAAATTCATTTAAATCATCTGGGGTGTCCTCCTCCCATAGTAGAAAAATATCGTCCAAGAATCTAAGATATATTTTTATATTTTTCATGTAAGGGCTAGTGAAAATGTGTTCCTCCTCCCACCCAAGAAGAACCAAATTGGCATATATGGGGGCACATGCTGCCCCCATAGCCACCCCTGTAATCTGTTTATAATATTCCCCTTGAAATGTAATAAAATTGTTGTCAAGGACTATTTCAGTCAATTCTAATACCAATTTCTTATTATCCAAAGTTGACTTGAAATATTTATGTACACAATTCTCAAAATATTCAAAACCCATGATTCTGGGTATGCAGGTAAACAAATCTTTAACATCTATGGTCACAAATTTGACTGCCTCAGACCATAAATTATCTGTGATTTTACCCAAAAAGTCCCAAGAATCTTGCACCAAATGTGTTTGGGTCTTGACAATTTCTTTCAATTGATGGTCAATAAAAACTGCCAGGGGGTGGGTTTTGGACTTTTTTGCTGAAACTATGGGGCGGAAGGGAGGTTTAAAAATATTTTTATGTATCTTTGGTATTGCAAAAATTTGAGGTATATAAGGATGTGTGTTGTTTCAAAAAGTTGTATGTTTCTTTCCCAATTCTACTTTCAATAAAATATTCTTCCAACCAACTGTCTATTCTTCTATAAGCTATTTGAATTTCATTGTAAGACACAATGGTATAAGTTTTCTCATCCATCAGTAAGTCAGTTAAAGCATTGGTGTAAGCTTCCTGGTGATAAATCACCATTCCACCACCTTTGTCCGGTTGCATGAACCTAAAATTTGTCTCTTTTCTTAAATTTTCCAATAGTGTTAATTCCTTTTCATTTAAGTTTTTGGTTTTGTTCAACCTTTTTGACATTTCGAAGGTGTCATAAATGTCGCTGGTAACTATTGCCTCAAAAGTCCCAATGACAGGATGTAGTGGAGGGTTATAAATACTGCTTCTACTGAGGACTTCAAAATTATCAGATGAATCTGTTGCGGAAACATTCACAAGTTTCTTGTGTTTGCAAGTAATTTTCAAATTTAATTTTCGAAGAAATATTTTTAATTCTAATAATATATTTGCCAAATCACCATGTGTTGTCTTAACAAACTTAAAACCCTTTGAAAATAATTCAAAGTGTTGTTTTTCCACTTTTAAATTGGTATAATTGTGTATTTTGAAGCCTTTATATAAATGTGTAATGCCATTTTCCTCTATATAGATGTCATCTATCTCCCTCTCCTCCCTCTGGTTCTCCATACAAAATCTGTCCCACCTAAATGTTCCTGTGGTCCTGGGTCCGAGGGATTTCGTTGTTTGTTTGCTAATCTTTCTGATCTGCGGGGCCCTAAAAAAGTTTCAGTTTCTTCATGAAATGAGTCCAACTCATCCAAATGACCATTTCTTGGTTCAAACCTTTCCTGAAATTCAACCCTCTTATTTCTTCCTATGTCTTTGTTAAACCCACTTTTAAACTTGGAAGCGTAATTACCCTGATTTTTCCTGGTCTTCTGGAATGGGGGAGGGTAACTATTACCCTTCTTGTACTGTTCCCTGTCTCTGGATAATTTACCTTGCTTCCTTAAATAAACTTTCTCTATCTTAGCTTCGACTCTTTTTAAAATTTTGGTATATAAATTTTCATAGTCTTCAAACAATAAATCATTAACAATTTCATTCTGGTGTTCATTCACTTCATTCTCCACTACCCATTCCGTAAATTCCCCTCTTTTCAACAGATAGGTGGGAAAGCGCCATTGTCTTATTTTTATTTCATTACCCTGTGCTTTTATTTTAGTTATTATTATTGATGCATTATCTGAAATAGTTATTGGGTGAGTATCAAGACCTTCAATTAAATGCACATGTTCCTATGAAATGTAAATTCTGTCTAGCTGAGCCCAGTTTTTATATCTTGGGGAATAATATGTAAATTCACTCCAAACTCCTATTACTGAATTCACATCTCCCATGCCAAATATTTTCATAAATTTCTTCAAACATCTACCCTCCTTTGTTATATTCTCCCTTCTGGGCCCCCCAGACACATCTTCACTGCTGCAAATCAAATTCCAGTCACCACCTATAATTAATATTCCTTGCTGAAACCAGGTTATTTCTCCCAGAATTTTCTAAATCTCCATTATAGCAGTTTTAGGTGGACTATAAATACATGCCAGTGTAATCCTCCTCCCTTGCCAATCTCCCCTTAGCAGTACAAATCTGCCATTATTATCTTTATTTTTATCTACTTCAATCTTATTGGAGCTCCTCTTGCAATTAATATAAGTACTCCTCTCTTTCTTTGTCACAGGTATTCCGCTGAATAGCCATCCTGAAAACCTTTCTTTATCAATTCATATGTTCAGCTCTTTCTAAGTGTGTCTTCTGTAAAATAGCTATTTGTACTCTACATTTTTTAAATATAGTTTACTACCTTATGTTTTTGGATTCATCTGTGAGGCCATTTACATTTAAATACATTACAGAGAGCATCATTGTATTAAAAAGTTATTATTCCCACCTTTTATGTATAACACCTTTTTTGTTAAATGTCTAGTTCCAGCTTTTGTATTACATGCATACACTGTTTGGCAGGTTGAACTTTTATATAGTTTTCATCATATCCATTTGAGCTTATGTCACATCTTGTAAAACTTTTTGTTTTATTGAAAGCCCTCAAAAAACACACCCCAATACCCCTTAAAACATATTAACTTAATACTAACACACAAAACTATGCACACCTTTAAATATTGAAGTTTTACCCTCCTAATAGGAACAAAAGTCCCAAACTGACAGCCACACTCACAGACTTGAGTTAACCTAAAAGAAAGATTATCCATGATAAGGCACATGGTGCAGCCTATGCTTCGACTAAGTGCTGATTGGTTTTGTCTTATCTTTATAGATCTCCCAGCTGGGAAAACCCCTAAATGTTTTCAGAGAATATTAACTGCCTTGAGAAAGCCCTTGAATGCTTTCAATGAACATCATCTACCTTGGGAAAACTCATGATTATTTTCAGAGAACATTATCTCCTAGCCAATTTCTGTTTTCTTTTTTTTCCCCTCAGCCAATCACTCACCACTAGACTGTAGCCAGTTCTCTTTATCAGATTGTCTCCATGGAGACATGAGAACCAGGCAGCCAATTTCAATATAGATGTACGTCGAGCATTTGAAGAAGTGTATTAGTGGGCTTGTCAGGCAGATAAGAAATAATGCAATTAGTGCTTAGAAATCTAAAGAAATTGAGGTAAGGAAAGGAACTAAGCTGAATCAAAAATGTTGATATTCTTGTTAAGAAGTGGGTGTAAAACATTTTAAAGACAGTTTATATATATATATATATATATATATAGAGAGAGAGAGAGAGAGAGAGAGAGCTACAATAAGGTTTATATTAGAATTATAAATGAGGGAATGAGCAGTGTCACAAAATAATGAATATAGCTGGGCGAGCTACTAAAACTATCCAGGCATAGGTGAAAACTGGTTGTGTGCTACAGAATTCTGAAAGAAGAGAAATTGTTTGATGAAAAGGATGATAACAGTGGCATTTATCCTGGAGATGTACAAGGACTGATCTATTGATTTTAAAAGTGATGTTTAGTTGTGTTTTAAATGAGGTTTATGAATTGATTTCAGTAGTAGTGGGATGTGGTTCCACCGTTTAGCTACACTATTTGAATATAGAGTTATAGTGATCAGTGATTTTTCTCCAGCATGTAAAATTCTATTGGGGGAGTAATGTATTAAGTTGTTAAGTGCTTGACAATTTTCTGGCATATACAGAAGTCTGTGTATTATACTTAGCTGAGTAAGTGCTAGGTAATTTGGTAGTTCTAACCATTTTAATTCTCTGAGCACTAGGCAGTGGTGTGTTGTATTTTTATAGTTTACTGCAGATGTGGCTATTTTATTACAACATTGCTCATATAGGGACAGTTGTGTGACTTAAAGGTTATTAAAGATTGGGGCAGCACAGAGGAGAGATGGTAGTAAGAAAGTAGAGGTTATATGTCTTCTAGCTATGTGAGTGAGGTAGGTTTTTACTCTGTACTGTATAATGTATCTAGTTTTTGATGAATTTTGTAACCATGTTTGATACATGGTAGCCAAAATTCAACTGGTCATCTATGATGACATCCAGTAATTTTGTGTGGCTTATTTGTTCTGTCACAGTATTGTTGGCAGAGGCAATGGTAAGTACTGTTTTTTTTTTCTTGGTAGAGATGTGTTTTGGGGTGAAAAGCAGTAAATTATTTTTTAGGGTTTAGAGTAGTTGTGAATTATTTGGCCATGTTTCAGTTGATAAGAAGGATTGTTGTGTAAGTTTGTGGAGTTTAGAGAGAGAGAAATTTGTTAGAGCAGATTAGGGTCAAGTCATCAGTGTGTTGAACTAGGTTTGCATATTTTGTAGCAATGTAGAGATCATTAGTGAATATGTGGCAAAGTATGGGGCTTAGTACAGATCCTTGTGGATCACCAATACTTACTGGCAAGAAGGTAGAGAAATAATTTTCCATTTCACGGCTTGTACTCCATTTGAAAGGTAGCTGTGGAACCATTGTAGTGAAGAGCTGGTGAAGCCTAAGGATGAGAGTTTATGTAAGAGTTACTGGTTGTAGACAGTATCAAAAGCTTTTGATAAGTCTAGAAAGATCGTGAAGACTAGGCTTCAGCTTTTCTGTGGATTTTAACAGTATTAACAAATTTCAGCAAAGCAGTAGTGCTGTGATGAGGATGGAAGCCGTGCTGAGTTGAAAATAAGAGCTGGATCAATATTAGATAGTGGATAGTTTTCTTAGGAATACATTTTTCTTATATTTTTAATAGGGGAGATAAAATGAAAATTGTCCTATAGTTTGAAAGATCTATATTTATTCAACCCCAGTGGATATTGGTACCATGTACATTCCCTCATGCCTAATTACATATGCAACCTTCCTCTGAATACCCGAACTGTGCCATTTCTGGAAGGAAAGTGATACATACCTTCCAATACCATACTGAATAGGCAAAATCAAAAATTAACTCTGCTCTTCGGGGATTGAAAATGTCCCATTTCCTTAGCATAAGAGGGAGGATTGCAACATTGAAAGGAATTCAATAAGCTCATTTGGAATATTTACTTTACCTTATATTGGCATCCTGCAAAAAACTGCTTTCCTTACAATGTCTACTTGTGTGTATTACTTCATATGCCTTTGTGTCTAAACTGGTACATCACTGCTCAATACTTAAAAAGCTAATTGTCTCTCAGTTCAAGAGACAGCAGACCTACTTCCAACTTATTTCCTTTAAAAAAAACTTCACGCATAAATCCTTTCCTTTTCCTACTGATAGGCATCTATCAGTCATTTACTCTTACAGCGTCATGTCTCATAACAGTAAAATGACTACCCTTATGTGACCCCCCCAAAATCAATTCACTTGCACAAACTGCATTTTCTTTGTACTCAGAGGTGAAACCTGTCCTTCCTCAGCAACCTTAACACCGTTTATAAATGGAATTAATTCTACCAAGAACTACAACTCTGCCTCCTGAATAAAGGACAATGTCAGTGCATTTGCTCTGCCAGCATACCATAAATTTCCATCCTTATGCTAAAAAAGAATGTATCTCTTGTAGGCCTTTTGTGACAACTTCTACTGGTTATTATTATTTTATTTTAATCCAAGTATCCCTTTTCAAGGATCATTATCTGGTGAAGTAACTTGTTCAGAATCATGCAGTAGGCAAAAGGAAGGAGAAAAAAAATCAAGCCCTGTATGCTGGGCAACAGCATACAGCTAATTAACAGCTCAGAATATTAATCCTCTGCATCACTGGGGGTGGGGGGCAAAGAATCAAACCATTATCTTAAACATTTAACTGCTTTACATTGCTAAAGCAATATAATATTCAGGCTCTTTGGGGTTATTACCAAGCTCCTACATCTGTCCTAACATTTGTCTCTCATAAACGCAATCAGTCTGCATTATATACGCTTAATCACGATTTGAACACTTGAAGACAGTCAAACTTCCAGCATAAACACTCTGTCTTGTACACAGTAATCAGCATCAATTTCTGAAACATGTAACCATGTTTTCTTTTTTCAAATATTTCTTGGAATTAAACTTTATACTTTCAATGTGTAGGTTCACTGTTTTGTTTATGTCAGCATTGTAGACCTGTGCTTGGCACTTGGGTAATGACTGAAACTGATTTTCTGGACAACTGCATTACTCTGGTTCAGAGTTTTAACAAATAAATGCATTGCTGTGAGAAACAATAGTACCAGCTGTGTGTGTATGTGTGTGTGTGTGTGTGTGTGTGTGTGTGTGTGATATTTAGTTGAACATACCTACACACATGTACACTGAATTGCATAAGTGCACACTCACACACACACACACACACACACACACACACACACACACACACACACACACACACACACACACACACACACACACACACACACACACACACACCTACAAACAAAAGCAAACACCATTAGTCTATAAATAAGTTAAGTGAAACTGACTAAAGTGGCAACAATGACTTGAGATTGTTTTCATTCTGAAGTAACTGTGAGAGGAATACAATTATTTTCCTACAAAACGTTTCTGTTTCTTTGACAGAATTTTTGTCTTAATTGTATCTAGCTTTTGTCGTTTAAATTAGTTGTTTTTATAAGTAGATAGGGTAACAAATAATATACTCTGATTCTTATAAAATTCTATCAATAATGTGTCATTTTTTTCTGTGCTTTTAGATTACAGGAATGACGTGTGCATCATGTGTTCACAACATTGAATCCAAACTGACAAGAACAAACGGCATTCTGTATGCATCAGTGGCACTTGCAACAAGCAAAGCTGACATTAAGTTCGATCCAGAAGTTATCGGGCCAAGGAATATCATCAGTATTATAGAGGTACTATATATGTTAGACATAGAATCATCTCATCAGTATTATACGCAAAGAGTGTCTGGACAAGATTTGTGTAGCACTCTGCAATAATTAATTGAGAGTTTATCAAAAAGAGAAAAAAAAGTCTAAGAGTCATACTTGTTTTTGCTGGATTTCTAGGTAATCTAATGCAGCTGGGTTGTTTTACTCATTTCAGATCAATAGTTAAGAGAACACTTCTCAAGGTTTCTTCAGTAAAATATATAACACAATGTATAAATGGGCAAATGTGTAATAAGTGATCTATTTTGAAACTGGAAGTACAAAACACAGCAAAATAAATTCCTACAATGTCTGCATGTTTGCTGAACAATAGATTATCACTAATAATTATGAAGTCATGCTTTAGAATTGCACAAGGCATGTATAAAGCTGCTCTCATCAGCAAGTACAAAGGATATTTTTATAAGTAACTGAGTAGTATAAAGGGACTTTTAAAGTAATGGATGTGAGGTACCTTATCCTGTGGGACAGCTTATATTAAGTGGCAATGGACAATTGAACACTGGCACTAAAAGAAGATAGCAACCTAGACAGACTATTGGAGATTTCACTTGGGAATAGGAATCTTTGGCCTTGCCATCCTGCTGTAGATTTGTGGGGTCTTTTAATGTTTTGGTGAACAAGTTTCTGGGGAAGAATGTCCAGTCAGATCTCAAATGGATCCTGTGGAGTCCTCCTCCATCTGAGAGGAATCAGATCAGGAAAGGGATAATGAGGCACGAGTCAAAGTGTCAGCTATGCAGTTTTATAATACCCAGATGTGCAGCTATGCAGTTTTATAATACCCAGATGTGCAGCTATGCAGTTTTATAATACCCAGCTCTGTGGAAGTTTTTAGAGACAGGAAATTGTATGGTCACTGCATTTTGATCTTACAAATACGAGTATGCTGATGGGACACGTCAACCAACTGAAATGTTTAGGACTACCAAATAAGTTCAGTTTTGACTTATTGTCTCATGGGATATGCACAGCCATGATCTGTAGTTTGAGCTCAAGGCCTGCATTATTTTGTAATGTTACTCATATATGAGGAGTGTCTTTGTTCTTGTGGGGTGAGGTTCTTGAGTTTTTTGTTTTGGTGGTTCATATGGGGGCAGCATAAATTGCTTTCTTCCATATTATGGCTGATGAGTACTTTGTTTTTAATTTTGTGTCTGGGCTATTGTTTTATAGCACTTGCAAAGTTTGTATTCTATGATACATTTCATCTGTCTTTGTTTAAATAAGATGGTTTTTACCTCAAATTTGTGGCATATAAAAAGCTTCTAATCTTGGCACAAGGACTATGGACAGATAGCATTTACAAAGTTGGCATAATACCATCACTCAGCTAATTAGATTATGTATCAGTGAATAATCAGTACTGTAGGATGTGTACAACGCTTGGGTAATTACAGCTGTCTGGTTGCATATTAGAATCAATAGTCAAATAAAATATCCAAAAACACCTATATTTATATTATTTAATGTAAAAATTTATTTCCTTTTGCCTAATGTTAAAGAAGAAATCATCCCTTGAAGTATATGTATCTCTGCAGATCAATTGGCTTTTAAAGCACCATGTCAGGCGGTATTCATTTTCTGTGGCCATCCTTTTGTTTTTCATCTGGACAAACACTTCTTAACCCTTGTGCAGTAACAACAATATCACCAGCAACTCCACAAGCATAATGTATGGCATTTTAAGAACAGGAAAAGTAGAATTTATTTCCGCAGTACTTCTCCAGTCTCAACTTATTGATTTCAAGTCATCTGAGTTAATACCTTAAATAACTATGACTATCCTCAGAGAGCTGCATATCCTAATAGTCTAATATTAAATGATGTATTGAATTTTAAATTAAGAATCATCAAAAAAAAAACACACTCAAAGACATATGCACACACATGCATGCCCGCGCGCACACACAAACACACGCGTGTGCGCGCACACATACAACACTGTGTGGCATAGCTATAAAACTTTTCCAGATATTTTGTAGTCATACGGGAATGTGACACATATTGAAAAAATGCATGCAAACATGAGACAGAGTTAATATTTTACCTGGGAATTTAACATACCTTTTGGGATATCATTCTGGTTAATGATTATGCCCTGAGGCATTTGCATTTTTATGAATGCCTAGAGAACACAGAAATCTGATGGGTACAGCTTGGTTGTTACTGTATCATTTTTATTATTACTTTTCTCTGCAAATGTGTCCCAGTGGTCCAGTTCACCTACACAGAAAATAAATAAATCAATGTGGACAGGCTTTGTGTAGCTGTAATAAGTCAGTAGCTCTATTAAGTGTGTCAGTGTCACTTTCCCTGACTTTGACTACTTCTTTGCTGACACCAGGAAAAATCTATCTGCACAGAAACAGATACAGGCAGCAAGTTTCTAAAGAAGATATAGCACTGCTGTGAGACATATGATTTCCAGATATCCAACACCATTTGCAATTCCTTGCAGTGACCTATGGTTTATGTGGGTAATCCTGATCACTAGGACTTATCCTCCACGCATATGGATTAGGACTCTGAATGCCAACTTGACACTAAGATAGCAAATACATTTTCTGTAACTTTGCCTGGATTTGCCAAATATTAGCTACTTGGCTGGACTGTTTTGGCTTTTTCATTATTTTCTGTTTATTACATATTATGTGTTTTGAAGGACGATCCATATATTTTTATTCATGTAAGCACTTTAAAAGTTAAAGAACTTAAGTTAAAAATAAACAAATTTCTTATTTCAGTGGCTGCTTTACAAATTAGAATGCTTGTTCTGCATCAGAGAAGCTAGAGAAGGGAAATGACTTTTCCTTAATTTTATCTAACATGGCTTTGTTTTTGTTAATGCTTTATTATTTTGCTTTCAGATGATGATGATTAAATGTATATATACTTCACAGTCTAATAACTACTGCAATTATTTTTTAAGGAACTTGGCTTCCAAGCTTCTCTAGTTGAGAGAGATGCAGTGGTGAATAATTTAGACCATAAAGAGGAAATAAGGCAGTAAGTATTTTAAAAACTTGAAGTGCATTCAGTCTGTAAGTCAAAAAGTATATATTAATGATTGTGTGTATCTCTGTCTTATGACTATTTGACTTTCCTAGGTGGAGAAACTCCTTCTTGTTCAGCCTAGTGTTCGGAATCCCTGTCATGGGTTTAATGATATATATGATAGTAATGGAGTCTCAGCACCACGGATCCATGCCACCTGAGCAAAACATTATTCCAGGGCTATCTATTGTGAATCTTGCTTTCTTTGTATTATGTACACCAGTTCAGGTATGCCAGTTTTATTATTAATTGTCTTTGTTCTTCACTTTGCTTACTTAACAATTTCTGCTTCCTCTCAAAACCCTGAATGCTACAAGCATTTGTAAACCTTGGCCTCCTTGGACATTTTTGTAGCTTTAATTGCCTTGTGTGACTCTCCATCATTGTGTGCAATACCAGGAAACTTGCAAGAAATACTTGCACATTCATTGTATAGAACCATACCAGTTTCACTGTTATGACCTTGCCACAGTGTACAAAGGGTCTAAATCTACTTGCAAATGGCAGCTCATATCTGACTGGATAGCAGTTCACATGCCTTAAGAAATAAAATACTACTAAACTAATATTATATGTGTGTGTGTGTGTGTGTGTGTGTGTGTGTGTGTGTGTGTGTGTGTGTGTGTGTGTGTGTGTGTGTGTGTGTGTGTGTGTGCATGTGCATGTGTGTATACATCTATACATTACTTGTAGGGAAACTATTATACTCATTTTATAGATACATTAGAGACCAAAAAGGACAAAATGAAAGACAACACTTTCAGAAAATTTATGTTACAGAGGTAAAGATGAATGCTAAAGGATTGGGATACTAAATAAATATGTCTCAGTGTTTGCAGAGAATGAGACTAGAGATTTATCATACCTTTTCAGTAGAAGTTGTCAGGAAAAGTGAGTTCATCCCAGAAGTTTTACAAAATAAATGGGATTCACCATGTAAATTTTAGAAAATTGAGGGGAATCACTGTTATTATCTTTGAGTGACCTTTTCAACAAATTATGGGAGAAGGAGAAAGTTCTTGAAGACTGGAACAGGGCAGATAAGATTTCTGTTCATAAAACTGGAAATATGACAGGTTGTAGGTAAACATTTAGAATCATCTGAAGAAGAGAATATTTTATTTCCCAGAAGACAACAGGGCATTAAACCCAAGTTATCATGACTTTATCTTGGTATTTCCAGAGGCTTGTAGCACAAGAACATCAAGTAAACAGTATGGGATATGGCAGCCACATAAAGATGAAAAGAGAGGAAAAAGGTCAGAAAAAACAAGAGAGTAATCAGGATCACAAGGGGCAGATGGTAGAGTTATATCAAAAGTAAAACAACTCTGTAGGTCCTATACCATGGACCTAGGCAGCTCAAGCATCACAGAAAAAGAAAGGATGGCAGAGACTCCCACCTAAGAAACAAGACAGCGGTAAATAATGTTTCTTATATGTATTTTCTATTCAAAAAAATGTTGGTCGTATGGGATATTAAATGGTGTAAAACTATTAGTGCTGCAAAATGACTTTTCTTTTGTACTGACCAGAAGGGTAGTGTTATTATATGCTATTAATAGCCTTAAAAATTTCACTCATAAACTGAATTTGAAAATGTTGTTTCAAAATGAAAACATAAAATGAGATGCAACCAGTTTGTTGAAAATGAACATTTTCAGTCTGCCTCTTCATCAGGTTATTTTAGCTTTTGAAAATAAATATGATCTACAAATTAAAATTGTCTAATAAACCCTTTACAAAGATATACAATTTCTCAATTAAAGAAAGGAATACATTGTTTTCTCCATCTAAAGATAAGTCTATAAGGATAATTAAAAGTGACAAGGAAGGTGATACTGTTTTAACAGATTCTACAGATTATTCCTACAAGATTTATGAGATGCTAAATATAAATTTTTACACTGTGACCAAAATCTAGGTATTTAGAAGTCAGAGAAATATAGAGAATTAGATACATGATAGTTCTGTTCAAGGTTTGGTCAAGAAAGACATGTATGTTTTTTTTTCAGGTAGATAATTGCATCATTAGTGTAATTTTCAGGATTTTGAAAGCACACAAGAACTAAACATGGCCTCCCTTGAGACTAATAATTTTTACCAATAGTTCCAAGTTAAAACCCGTATCCATCTTTATAGATGTTTAAGAGGCAGTAGAAAAATGAAAGTCAATTGTAAGGGATTCTTTTCATTTTAAGAACAAAATTTTGGAAGTACCTGTTGATGAAAAAGATTTGTTGGTTAACCATAGATGATAAGTCTTGGTTTACCATTATTCGCAGGAACTGGAAGTTGAACAGGTAGGCAACAAGCTGTTGACTTCCAATGATTATTGTGCCAATGGAATTAGATTTCTGGGTGAATGTCTGAAGCAGGTATTGGATATTTTTTATGTTCGAAAGTCATTATTATATACAAAAAGTGGGATTGACCATGGGAGCCATTGTGGCCCCCATTTTTATCAGTTTAGTTATGGCATATGAGGAAGACTTAGTTATATGATGTAAAACAGTTCTAAAATATAAGGTATTATTGCTGTTTTATTGACAACAGTTTTCTTATTCGGAAAGGTACAAAAGAAGAAATTGGTAATTTGATCAGATATTTAAACTCCATTACTGAAGTCTTAGAACTTGCACATCAGGTAGAAACTGGAAAACATTATTTTTTGGATGTTATGATATACAAGGTCTAGATAAAGGTAAACTGAATTCTTGTGTGCATCACAAAATTAAACCAGTTATGTGTTGTTATTTTGTGGAAGTATGTACCTCTGGATCTAGGACTGTCCATCGAACACACGTTTCACCGAAACGTAAACTACCGAACACACTTTCACGAAAGTGTATTTATGGAAAATGCACTTTCACCAGAAGGTAAGTAAGCAAATAATTGTTTGCATGTGAGTTTAGTTGTACATCAACACGTGGTGTAGATCGTACAACTAAACAAACTGTTGCTTAGATCGTGGTACAGTGGGGATAAGGGAATATTCCCTTTTCCCCACTGTACTGCGATCTTGGAGTGAGAATATTAAAGTAGGGGGTGTGGGGGGCACATCCCCCCACATGGAGTGTGTCCGATGGACAGTCCTAGATCCATACTTCTACATATTAAAAAATATGTTTCTTAGAACACATTCTTTAACTGCTGAAAATGAGAAATTGAAGATGTCCATCAGATATAAGAAAAGACTAAGAGTGAGGGGTTATCCTGAAGGTACTATAAAAGGTTTTCAGAACTGGATGAAACTGACGTTTGTAACAAGACACAGAATTGGTCAATAATCATGACATTAACATGTAATTTAGATTCAACAGCTATTAAGAAAGGCATATGTGATAACTGAAAGATTTTTCAAGACAACAAGCAACACATAAACCACAAAATCAGTGTGCAAAGCAGTCACAGCCCTTAAGGCCAAATACAAAACCAAACATACTTGTCATAGGTGACTCCATAGTCAGACACACTGACGTCCCACTCACCAGGCTGAACAAGGAGAGAGTCACAGTAAGCTGCCTATCGGGCGCTAGAATCCGCCACATAACACAAGCACTCAGGTCACTCCACGGCAAGTACAAATATGACACAGTCATTGTCCATGCTGGTGTGAACAACCTGAGACGTACCTCCCTGGACTACATGAAAAGAGACATAGAGGAGCTCTCTGATTATGTAGCCCAGGCAGGTATGACCCTGACCCTGAGCAGTATCCTTCCTTTACCAAGAATGATGCCACAATATAGAGACAAGATGATCAGCTTTAACAATTGGCTTAATGTCTGGTGTCATTCAAAGGGGATCCAGTGTCTGTCTGCCTGGGATGACATGCTTTACAAGCCACGCTGCTTCGCAAGGGACGGCTTGCAACTGTCACCCCTGGGATTCCGGATATTGGCTAAGGCTCTTGCCACCCCGATAGTGCCTTTTTTAGGCAAGGCTCAAATTCTAAACCTACCACCCTAGAAAACAAAAATGGGAAAAAACTGAGGGTAATGTTGCTCAATGCCAGAAGTCTAAATCTCAAAATGCACGCACTCGAGGCCCTTCTCAGTATGGAGAACATCGATGTCTGTGCTGTAACTGAAACCTGGTTCAAGGCTCCTGAGAGCACCCGGGCACTATTAAGTTTTACCTCATATCATGCGTTCGGCCCCAAAACCCGGACCACACCACAAAAGGAGGTGTATCCATATTCATAAAGGATACCCACACCTCCAGGTTGGTGGCAACGCATCTAAGCTCGGAAACCATCCAGGTGCAACTAACCATAGGCAAAACTGCTCTACAAATTGTAGCATGCTACAGGCCACCCTCTCAAACTCAGGAACCCCACACAGCCTTCCTGAAGACACTGGAGGGTATAAATGTATCTCCAAACACCATCATATTCGGTGACTTCAACTACCCGAATATAGACTGGGAACATTACTCAAGCCCTAACTTTCTAGCCCAATGGTTCCTAGAGTTCATAAATTCAAATGCCATGGAACAGCTAGTCACTGTTCCCACGAGAGGAGAAAATATACTAGATCTCATTATCACAAACATGGGGACAAAATGCTCCACACCGGAAGTATATCCCTCATTGGTGAAATCTGATCATAAACTAATCTCACTGGAAATCCACATCCCGCCCCCACCCCAAACAGAAAAGACCACAGTGAAGAACTTCTCTAAAGCAAACTTCACACTACTCAAGACTGGTGTGGTATCCTTCAAGGCCCCTGAGCCAGTGGAAACCACAACCCAAGCTGCGGAAGCCCTTACAAATGCCTTCTATGAACACCTCCAGGACTGCATGGATCAGGCAATCCCAAATAAAACCAAGACTCTTTCCACAAAGGGCAAACGTCCAGTCTGGTGGACCCCAGCCATTAACAAACTTTACAATAAGAGGAGAAAGCTATTACATGATAGAACAAAATCCATAAAAGGGAAGTCACCCTGATCATTATTAGTAAAAAAATACGAGCACTCATAAAATCAACTAAGGCCAATTTTGAGAGAAAAATTGCCATGGATTCAAAGGACAATCATAAGGCCTTTTCAGCTATGTTAGGAACCTGGGTGGAAACTCCCAGATATGCTCAGAATTAGTCCAAAATGATACAAAAATCACTGAACCCACAGACATTGCCAACATACTGGCAGACAGGTTCAGTGCAAACTTCACCCTCTCCCCTAAAGGAGAGATAACTATCCCAGCGGTGTAGCCTCCCAGACATCTCAAATGCACAGGTGAAAGCTGCTCTCTCTAAAGCTAAAAACACAGCATCAATGGGACCGGATGGTGTCCCCGGCTGTGTGCTACACGAGCTAAATGAGGAATTAAACCCGCACATAAGGCAGCTGTTTAATCTCAGCCTTACCACAGGATATGTGCCCAAGGAGTGGCGTACGGCAACTGTGGTCCCACTCCACAAAGGCGGTGCCTCTACGGACCCTGGTAATTACCGCCCCATAAGCTTAACAAGTCTAGTCTGCAAAGCTATGGAGAGGATCATAATGGAACTCATAAACAAAGATATAGGGGACTTGCAGACATTGGACCCGACCTAGTTTGGCTTCGTCATGGGCAGATCATGCCTTTTGAACTTGGTCGACTTCTTCGAAACAGTCACCAAGGCCATTGATGAGGGAAAGGCAGTCCATACAGCCTACCTTGACCTTGCAAAGGCTTTCAACACAATACCTCACTTGGGTATTGTAGAAAAACTTACCAGCTTAAATGTAAACCCATATGTCACAAGATGGGTTGCAAACTGGCTTAAGGACAGAACCCACAGGGTTAGAGTTGCTGGCGCTATGTCAGACTCCAAGCCGGTCACAAGTGGTGTCCCACAGGGCTCGGGCCTTGGCCCCCTAATGTTCGCATCTACTTCTCAGAAGTACAGGCCAACATGGGAGGACTTTGGCTGACAAAGTTTGCAGACGACTGCAAACTGGGCGCCATAGTGGAAAGTGCATCGGACATGGATATCCTTCAGAAGGGACTCACGGAAACAGATAGCTGGTGCCAGAGCTATGGCCTGAAGTTAAACGCCAAAAAATGTATAGTCATACCCTTCGGGAAAAACAAGGTAACCCCAAGCTACCATATAGGTGGCAATCCACTAAGCACAGAAGAGGTTATCAGGGACCTGGTGACCCAGGTTGACAGTGGCCTTTCTTTTGACAATCACGTTGCTAAAGTGGTTAGAAAGACCTTCTACATTGCCCACCTGATCATGAAGGGATTCACATCCAGATCTAGTGAGGTCATTGTTCCCCTGTATTCTTCACTTATCAGACCAATGATCGAGTACAATGCCCCATTCGGGATGTATCTCACCCAACATCTGCAGCAATTGGAGAGACCCCAAAAGTTCCTCACCAAAAGGATAAAGGGACTCCAAAATCTGTCATATGCTGCC
This sequence comes from Protopterus annectens, assembly GCF_019279795.1. Classification (NCBI taxonomy): domain Eukaryota; kingdom Metazoa; phylum Chordata; order Ceratodontiformes; family Protopteridae; genus Protopterus; species Protopterus annectens. The sequence goes on from NC_056735.1 coordinate 1,847,879,930, forward strand.
AGATTGAAGAAACTCCAGCTCTATTCAGTCGCATACCGTCTGCTCAGAGGTGACATGTGCCTGACATACAAGGCCATGTCCAACCCGGAATTAATGGACATGCTCCACCTCAAAAAATCCAGATCAACCAAAACCACTAGAGCAAGCGACTTAAACCTTAGCACGGATATAAATAGGACGTGCTGGAGGGATAGATTTATCACTCAGAGACTCCCTATGCTGTGGAATAAAATCCTGGTCCATGTGAGGCAGAGCACCTCGCTGGCTCTGTTCAAGAGAAATCTTGACCTGTGGATGGGAGATCGTAGGTTTACCCCGGGAATCATCTCTGTGTCACTGCTGGACAGAGGCACAACAAACTAATGGGCACAATATTTTTCATATAAGGGGTGGCGTAAGCCACAAAACTTTGGGCTAGGCTTATAAATGCCTTAGGGCAGATAGCCTAGTATAAACCTATGAACCTATGAACCTATGAACAGTGGTGTATTAAACAAAGCAGGATCAGCCTTTAGGTTTTTAAACAAAAGAGCATAGAAAGCAAATGTACTTGAATGCAATAATCATGAAACTAATAGATCAGTTGCCAAAAAGGATACATATAAGTATCAGTCCTGCATTTATTGCAGGTACATACATGAGCAGCTAATTTTTTTGCTCTAACACCAACAGAATGTATACTCCAGAAATGTATTTTACTTGTGCTTCTGAATACGCTGTTTACATTGCACTCTGACATGTGATTTGTTTCATGTGTTTAAAACAAACAGAAAGTTATGAAACAGAATCCATGAGCATATACATGGAAATAAGAACAAGAATATGCTAAATGTTTTATATAAGCATTCGGCTAAGTCTATCCATTTTAAAAAATGTTTTTCTTTGCTGTATTAGAACATGTAACAATCAATTTAAAAAGGAACAATATAAATTATTCCTTGGATTATCCTGAAAGCAAGTGGTAGGTTATCCTGGATGTTTGTAGAGGGGTAGGACTTAATTTGTGTGAATTACAAATGTTATTTAAAGATGAAAATAAATATATGATTTAGCTAGATGTTTTTTATACTATCATGAATTTTGTATGATAGTGATAATATTTTTTTCACAAAGCTGTGATTCATTCACATGAATATGTAATCAAAATATTTTTAAGTGTTAGGGTCATGTGATTTTAATGAACTATATATCTGTAACAGGAAAAGTTATATACAAAGTCTGGCTTTTCTTCTTCAGTAACAAAATCTTTTTTTAGAATGTTTTTCTTGCCAGACTCGAGATTAATGTGCCTTTTTTGCTGGGTTACAAATTATGGGAGAAGGAAGAGGGCAGATGAGATTTCTTTTCATGAAGCTGGTGATAAAGGTCTAGAATCATGCTGAAGAAGAGAATATTTTTATTTTCCGGAACTTAGCAAGCAATTAATCCAAGGTATCCTATCATAATACTGGTATTTCCAGAAGAAGCAGGACTCTGAACCCAAGACATCTAAGCGCAAAGCAGGCATGTTATGTTAAACAAATGTGACTGAGTTATTTTCCTTTTCAAAAAAAAGTAAAAGTAACCTAAATTATATAAAACAATTATTTTTTCTTAAAGAAATGCAGCCTAAATTCTGTAAAAATATTATTGTTACACTTTGATAAAATAAAGCAGCCACACTAGCTATGAGGTAATATTCATATTTATCTTTAACGGGATACAGAAGCTGACTGCCAGCCTTCTAAGAAATTACATTCATACAAAATCGCAAAGTATTTATAGCAAAGCAGCAGTTTGCCAACTGTTATAAATGCATTAATTGTAAATGTGTAAACAGCATTCATTCAGCACCACTCTATAATGTGTTTTAGATAAAGAATTAATCAGGTAGCTCACTAACTTAAAAAAAATAAACGTCCTTCACTTGCCTTTTGTTTAGGGCAAGACCACTAAATTTTAGGATGAAGTAAGCCTCCTTTCATTTTTAAAGGTGCTTTACTCCCCTGTCCCAATACCATGGTGGGGGGCAGGGGGGTATTAAAACAACAGTATAAATGTCAAATGCTTAATGTTTTGCTGATGACAGTCTGTAAAATACTGTGCTAAAACAACACTGAATTTCACAGATGTCTTCTCAGTACTCCCCCTGTATACCATATCAGGGAATCAAGCATACTCCTAAAGTGATATACTACCCCATAGCATTGCAAAAATGATTCTCAAAGGAGGAAAACTGCCTCAATGATAATCAACTCCCCTAAGTGTAATGCAAAGGCACAAGTGGAACGACCATTAAAGGTAAGGTTCTGTGATTCATAGTAAAGGCAGTTTGTTTGAATCTAGAAGAAAATAATACCTCAGATAAGCTCTGTAAATTTTTAAATGTCACCAGGCTTTTCAGATTAATTTTTCCAAAAGTTTCATCTGCCAGAAGTACTGGTTATTTCTCATGCAAGGGTCCTATAATTTTCTTTATAAAGGGCACACATTTTGCAATAAAATAAATATTCTTTTCCACATCTGCACTAGTTTCCTTCAATTTAACTCTAACTGGTCCATAACAACTTTGCCTAAGACCTTTCCTACTCACTTTGCTCAAGATATCTGCCTTCCAAAAACATCCTTTACAGTTTCCAAGAAAATCCCAATCTGAGAAGTTCAGTCTTAAAGCAGTCAAATACACCTCTTTGTGAAGAGCTCTGAAGAAAGATTGTTGATGCATAACATACGTCTACAAAAACATATTGGTAATTGCATTGTTCCTTTTCATTTTATGTTGGACTGTCCAAACTTTGACCCACGATTCCATGCCTAAATAGTTTAGGAACTGTGGATTTGCCTGTTGTGTTTCTCTCATGACAGTTTTTCTATCACTTATGTGGGGGCATTTGATAATCATCTAAGAGAACTAAATGCTATCTGTGAAAGGCAAATGGTGGAAATGCAAGACTGTAAGTACAGACTATTGTGCCAAAGTGAATTACAAGCCAATTTTGTGCATGCTTTCATTTGTGAAGTGTGCAAAACAAATCACTGTTAGATGATTAGAAGACATACCTTTTGACTCAGAAACATGAAAAAAATTTGCTAGGACTTCTGTCAATTAAGATGCAAGCTAAGTCACCTGTGACCTCACTCCTCTGTCATCGCAGTCACAAAAAAAAGTACATAGCAGCCCAGGAGCCTCCTGTGCATGGTCAGAAGTTATGCTACCTGAATAAAAATATCCGCAGACACCTGAGTAACAAGTTGCAGTTTTACTCCAAGTGTAAACTTACATGCAGGAAGCAGTCATTTATGCAAACGTGCCTGCACTAGAAAGCTATGATTCTCCTGTCATGTCAGATGGCTCACAGGTCCAGCAATGGGTAAAACAAATTATTTTCAAACTTTCTGTAATGGATGAGAAGTGGATCAATACTTGAAGAACTCCGAGTTCAGTCGGAGGGAAACTGAATCTTCTTAATCCTTTGTCCATTTTTATTTGAGAATAAGCATCTTGAAGATCCAAAGAGCACATCCAGTTCTTTACCTGGAGGCACAACAGTATGTATTTAACCTTTACAAAATTATTTAGTCAACTCAGACTGAGGATCTACCTGACGTCCTTTGACTTTTTTGGGTACTCAAAAGAATCTGGAGTAGAATATGGAACCTTTCTGGTCTGGTGGAACCTCTTGGATTGCTCTTTTCTGAAGGAGGATCTGAACTTCTCTCAAAGCTGCCTCCTCTTGTCTGGGTGATACTGATGAGGGTTGGGAAGTCTGAATGAGGAATCCTTTTTACATCTGAGGAAGTCCAAGTGTGTAGGATGAAAAACGTGGTGATTAAGTTAATGCATTTTATGCTTTTTGTTTTGTAAAATAAAGAATTTTTTGAATTTTGGCAAGCTCTCCTCTTTCCTGGTACTCAGCAGTGCCTTTTAGTTTTTGTTTCTGATTGCAGCAGCCTCGCTGTTGTGGTTGGGCACTCTGTTTTTTGTTTTGGAATTATTGCTTTAAGGTATGCCATACATCACACATATGCTCCACACATAGTGTGGAGCATAAAGGTGACTTCCAGATGTACCATCCTCTGAACTTATTTGTTGCCAATCCAAATGCCATCTCATTATTGTCGGTCTGAGTGCCCGTTCTGTTGCTGGTTCACCAAGCCATTACAGATAATCGTCCCTTTGTGGTTTTGTTCTCTTATCTTTTCTTAAAATATATTGTTGCTTGTAGAGTTTCATGTTATCCAAGAAGGGTAAATGCCAGTGTGGGAGACAGAGTCCTCATAAAGACCATCACAAACAGTGTCTGTTTTGCCTTGGCGCTTTGCAAGACCATATGTCCTGTTCTATCTGTCAGGCCTTTGTTCCTAAGATCCTTCATAGAAGTCTTTTTTCTTCAGCACTTTATATTAAGAAGCAACATTTTAAACTTCTCACTAAAGACACTATGGAGGGAACTTTCCACTCAGAGGGACAGCTGTCTGTGAAGAAGAAGGCCAAGAAATCTAGACCAGAATCTTCTGCTATACAGCCTTTGCTGGACATATTTCCTAAGGTGAGGGAAAGCCCAGAGGTTTGCCAGACTTTATCACTGAATTTTTCTGATGCAACCATGTTGGAGAGGCTGGTGGGAATCTGACCTTAGGCAAGTCCAAGGAGGTATTGCAGATGTCCACTTCAGACATTCAGGGGGGAACCACAGCTGATTATCTCCAAGGGGCCTAGTGGTGTTCCTCAAATTTTAGTCACAGAAGAAGTTCCTACTATTATTATTGAGTGCCGTCCGGGGTCGGAGTCTTCTAAATTTTATAAGGCAGAAGTCTCATTGAAGATAAAATAGAAAACTAAACATATTTCCCTAGCTCCTAAGGATCCACAGAGTGAATTGCAGTCCTTCACTCAGGTGTTGTTTAGTGCTTTGATGGCTCAAAAACCTCCTCAGGGAGTTTCTGTTCCAGCTCCTCCTTGTTCCTCTATTTCCCCTTTAAGAGACCCAGAGAACAGGATTCCTGTGGGGAGGAGGAGGCGGATTCAGATGAGGAATCCCTTGCTTACTCCTCCCAGATTCCCTCTCCTTTGGATTATAGATCAGAGGAAGAGGAGTTTACCAGTCCTAATACTCCCTTTGAAGAGATTTCATTTGGGGACAAATCTTTAGGATGATGGAGTTCTTTAAATGGGATTGCACTCAAGTGTCTGAGATACAAAAAAGGTATTATGAGCTACTGCAGATGGATTCTCCCAGACCTTCTGCTGTTCCTCCTGTTTTGGCTGCTTTGTTGGATGCCATTTTCTAATGCCTCTAAGGCTCAAGATTCTCATCCCCCTGCCCGTAAGAAACCTGGTTCTATAAAGTACCTGAAGACTATAAATTCTTGTACAGGTGTCCTTCTGCTGACCCCTCGGTGGTGTCTGCAGCTTCTGACAAGCCATCTCAGTTGCTTCCTTCTCCTAAGTTACTGCCTTCTGATAAAGATAGCAGAACCATGGAAATGATAGGCAAGAAGGTTTATACCTCTGCTACCTTGGCTTTTAGGGCTGTTAATTATCAGACTCATATGTCCAGGTACTTGCTGGCTGTCCTTTCTCAAGTCTGTCAGGTAATTTCTGATCTTCCAGACTCTGAAGGTAAAACATCTGCCCTTTCCCTGTTAAGGACTTGCTCCCAGGTATCTCATCATTCCATCAAGTATAGTTATGATATAGAAGATGCTTCCTCTAGGGCTGCTGCTTTTGGGTCAGTGATGAGAAGGTGTTCTTGGCTTCAGTTTCAACCTTTGCCTAATGATATTAAGGCTAAGATGATGGATGGCCTTCTAGATAATAAACACTTGTTTGGTGAGGCTGCTGCTGCTTTGTTTAAGCTCCTTCAGGATAAGGGCAAGGATTTACAGGAACCTAAACATGTGTTTGTTTCTCCTTTGCCTACATTTCGGAGAATTTACCCCTTAAGCCAGCCTTTGTTCAAAGGCAATCTCACCCTTCTTCTAAGGGTAAAAGGGTGGCAAGCAGGCTCCTCCTTTTCCTTATAAGCCAGGTGCTGTCCGACTATCCTTTTCTTCTCAGACAATTTCCTCTTTCCCTTCATCTATCTCTCTCTCTCTCTTCCTGTTTGGCTAAATATTACTCAGGATTCCTGGGTTCTGTCCATTATCCGCAGGGGTATCTCATGATCTGGAAATCTCTTCTCCATTTTATGGGAATTCCTCAGCCCCCTCAGGAACAGCTGTCCTTCTTCCCAGGGGGTGCTTCAAGATCTTTTGACTCAGGTTACTATTGAGGAGGTGCCTGTGTCCTAAAGAGGGAGGAGGGTTTACTCCAGGATTTTTCTAATGCCCAGGAAAGAGGGTACTTGGTGACCAGTTCTAGACCCTCTCATCTAAACACTTTTCTGAAGGTGCCCTCCTGTTGAATGCTGTCCCTTCACACTTTGTTCCCTCTTTTGCTCCCTCAAGCTTATTTGGTATCTCTGGATCTCACGGATGCATATCTCCATATCCCTATTCATTCCCTTTTCAGGAAGTTTTTACATTTTGCTGTTGCTTCCTGGCATTTTCAGTTTTCTACTTTGCCCTTTGGCCTTTCTACTGCCCCAAGGGTATTAACCAAATGCCTCACTCCTGTGATTGCTTTTTGCAGGCTTCAGGGGATCCAGGGTGTTCCTTACTTAGACAACCTCCTGTTTCAGGGTTCCTCTCCAGAGATCTTGTTGCAAAATCTTCATTTTGACATTTCCCTTCTGCAAAGCCTGGGATTCACAATGAACTTTAAAAGTCTTTTCAGACTCCATCTCAAGACCATGTTTTTCTGGGCTGCAGGATCCATACTGGGCCTGTGCTGGCATCCCTGCCTCCTCCCAAGACCTTAAATCTCATTTCCTTTTTTCAAACTCTTCTTTCTCTGGCATCTGTCTCAACTAGTGAATTTCTGAGTGCTCTGGGGTTCATGATCTTCGCCATTCCTATGCTTCCTCTGGCCAAACTCCTCATGAGAAAGTTTCAGTGGTTTCTGAAGTCAGTTTGGCTTCAACTTGCACATCCCCTAGAATTTGTAGTTTCTCTTCTGCCTTGTCTCAAGAGGAAACTTCAGTGGTGGATTCAGCAGTTGTCTGTAAATCCAGGGCTTCCTTTTCATCCCCCTCTTCCCTCTCAGAAGCTGTTCACAGATGCTTCAGACATGGGATAGGGAGCAGCATTTGGCTTTCTAAAGGTACAGGGTGTTTGGTCGCCTCATCAACAGAAAGAACACATCTATGTCAAAGAGATGAGAGCTCCTCTGCTGGCTCTTCAGGCTTTTCAGCCCCTCTTCTCCCTGGGACCTCTCAAGGTGTTTATGTAAACAAATGGGGGGGGGGGCAAGATCTTATCCTCTTTGCCAGTTGGCCTTCCTGGGGTGGGAACTTGCTATCCAGTATCAAGTGACTCTTGAGGGAGTTTACGTTCCCTCAGCTGAAAACATTATGGCAGACACTCTGAGCAGGTCCTTAACTCAATCTGATGAACGGGTGCTTCACAGGGATGTGTTTCTGGATATTGTCCACCAGTGGGGTATTCCTCAAATAGATCTATTTGCCTCCCCCCTATACAGACAACTTCCTCTTTTTTGTGCCAGAGTCCCAGGTCCTCTGGTTTGGAAGGGAATGCTTACACTTTTCCTCCCCTTCTCCTCATTCCAAAAGTCCTGTTCAAAAGTTACCAGGATGCTCCCAAAATCTTGTTGGTGATTCCCTTTTGACCAATATCGCATTGGATGCCTCTTCTGCATTTAGCTAAGGGCAGTCATCATATGTTACCTCACAGGGTGGACCTACTGACACAAGTTAAGGGATCTCTCATCCATCCCCACCTGTCCACTCTTCAACTGACACTGTGGGTGATAGGATTTTGATCCCACATAGACACTTTTTTTTCTGAGGACATGCTTAGAATCCTGCAGGAGGCTATGAAACCCAGTACTAGGAAATCCTACTTATCCAAATGGAAACGGTTTAGTGTCTTTCTCTTTCACTTTTCTGAAAGGACATAGTACAGTTGCATAAAATCTTACCATAATGGTAGGTGTCCTTCTCTTCACTGTTGCAGTATTCACCCCCTCCCTACTCCCCCCTGGTCCAGTACTCCTATGGATGTACTGACTACCTCTTTTCTCCGTGGACTGGTGTTCTTACTATGGCTCTCAGTTCTGAGGATGGTACGTCCAGACATCACCTTTATGCCCTACGATATGTGAGGAGCACACGCATGATGTACTGTGCACCTTAAAGCAACCTAGAGGCTTTGGTATACTGGCCAGACATCAGCCCACCCTTGGCAGGGGATTCCCTAGTGCAATGAATACAGCAACAATGAAGAGAAGGACATCTACTGTTATGGTAAGATTTTACACAACTGTACTATCTCACCAGTCCAGACCTTGAACTATTCTGGTCTTGAGGGAGTCTGGATAATGATTGACTCAAGTCCTAACTTCAGTGGTACCTAGAGTTGGAATTGGTGCCATTGACATGATAGGTAAGAAGGAGTTGAATGTAGCTCCCATCTGCACAGTGGAATCTGCTGACATTCTTGGGATCAGAACCACTGGTGTGAACAAAGTCGGTAGCAGGGCCAACATAGCAAGTGCCGCATCAACTGCTGACACTAAGGCCTTCAGAGCCAATATCAAGTTGAGGATTTTTGAATCCTAGACATTTAATGTCATTTGTTTTAAGACCAAGCGGGGCACTGAGGTCACCAGTGCCAGCCCTCTCAGTGCTGAAGACTGAATGCCTTTGAAGATTCAGTGATTGATACTGAATGGTACAGCATCAATGTTACCATTGACAAAGCCAAAAGTCTAACTGCACAGAGGAGCCTGACATAACAGCCAGTGCTGATTCCAACACTGCTAGAATCAATACTGGGCCTGAAGGAGAAATAGAAGAAGGGGTGGTGGGTGTTTGGTCTTGGTCCACAGTAGGCAGTATTGAGGCTGACAGGACAACACATCAAAGATGGGCTTGACGAAGGATGAGTGACATCATGTACTCCCAATTCACCTGCATGAGACTCCTGAGGGATCTATGAGACCTGACCAAAGCTGCCAAAGAAAGCCTGTAAGAAATTAGTTTGGAGAGTTCCTTTTCAGAAGAAAAGCTGTCACATGCTGTCTTACCTTCAAGCCATCAGTAGCAGCAGATGACTCCTGTAAAGGAGGGAAGAGGTAGGAGTAGTCAAACTGTCTGTTTCCCAACAAGGAGGAGGCATAGGACCCCTCTTTACCTGAAGCTAGTTTCTCCAACTCTGGATGGTCCTCAGCCTTCCTCTTTTCTTTTTCTTTGTCTGGTGTAGGTGCTGAATCAGATGCAGTTGGTGTCAAATTCACAGGGATGATACCCTTGACCACAAGTTTGATTCAGTATTCTGCCAGAGTCCTAGAACTTACGTTCTTACAAATAGCATAATCACTAATTAAGTGAAAAGCCTCTAAACACACTAAGTATAAATCATGTGGGTCCAGGGAGGGGGATCATATGCTCACACAACTTCCATTTCTTAAATCCTGGTTTACTTTCTTTAACCACATCACTCACAAATCACTACCTATCAAAGCAAAAGGCACCAGGAAGAGCCCTACACTTGCTGTGAGTCATGGCAAAATGGAAAGGAAGTTTAATAGCCAAGGGGCCAGCAGCCCAAATAATGACTGGGTAGGGAAGGGAATGGAAGGCAGAATATTAAAGGAAGAAAATGAGAGAAAAAAAATAGATCAGAAAGGCCTGCTTCTAAAAATGATCCAAATATCTGTCAAATAGTGCGAAAAAAGACTACACTTAGCACAACGAGCATTAAGAATTACACTCCCTGAATGCTCGAGCTATTTGCAGACATTGTTGTCTTCGTAGTGACAATAAAATCTGGCAAAGATAGAAGGAGCAGGGCATTATTATGGGTAGAGAAGAACTTGAGTTATGAGTATTTCATTGCCATCACTTGAGAGCCCCAAAAGCACCAGTCCTACATTTCCAGTGTCCAGAAAGAGACCAGAGAAAGCTAACTTTCTGCTAAGTACATAACTTACATCATACCTCTCAACCTCTTAGAGCAAGAAATCTGAACAAAGTCATAAATAATGGGGGGGCAAATGTCCAAAAAAAGGGACAATTTTTAAATATTGCTCTTACAGACTTAGAAAGTTGATAGAATAACAGGATTTGAATTAGCATAAATTTTCTGAAGAGTATAAAGCCTGAAACTCAAATGTCTGTCTGTATATTCTGGCTTGAATCCTCAATGATTTGCCAGTGATTTGCTAGAAAACCACAATTTTATGAAAAAAGACCAAAAATGTGAGGCAAAAATCTGGGCATTCTGCAAAAATCTGTACATTTGAGAGATATGATTACATGTCTCCCCAGTCAGATTCAGTAACCGTGCTGCAGAGAGAAGCCAGAACTGTAAGAAGTCTTGTGACAGATTATCAGGTCAAGACAGAGGTTATAGAATACAGATTTTCAGTGATGGAAGACAGAGCATGGATAAAAACCTCCATCTGATTGAGATTCTAGAAAACCCCACAAAAACACAAATGGACCAATGTGGTGGATGCTCAGTGTGTAATCGTGTTAGAAACCTGAATGGGTGTACAATAAATGGGAAAAGGTATACAGCCAGGAAATTGTATAACTGTAATTCTTGTGGGATTATTTACATTATTGGTTGTGGATGTAGTAATACTTGTTGGTACATTGCTCAAACCACTAGAAGGGTTAAAGTGTGGATTTTAGAACATCTTGGTGATATCAGGAGAAATAAATCCGAAAGTCCAGTAGCTGCTCATTTTTTCTTAAAACATGAGGGATCATGTAACAGCTTATTTTTTACTGTTCTGGCACGACCATCAACTAACAATGGCAATTTCAAAAGGGAACTAAATAAACTTGAATGTAGGATGATTATTAATTTTCATACACTGTTTCCCAATGGTATGAATATGGATAGTAACATTAACTTTTGAATGTATTTATGATAATTTGTATTAAAAGGATGTTTTGGGTGGAAAATGGGGAAACATTGTATGTATTTTTGTATAAAATTTGGGATGATATAGTTCCCTTTAAGATGTTTGTATATATTTTTGATTGTTTAATTACTGAATTATTTAATTAGAAAGTTAAGTGGTGATTTGATTGGGGTACTTGATGAATAAAAGGAAATTATTTTATTGGTATATTTATTCCTTGAAGGCGAAAGGCAGAGGTACCAGAAGTCTTAATAAAGAAGAATTTTATTTTATCCTTCTGCTTGGTTCCCTGTTGTGAAGGATATTTGTGTTTTTGTGGAGTTTGGTGTTTGCTCTTGTATTTCTAGTATGAGACTCTAGAAAACTCAGAGGTAACAGATCCTTTTTGATTATGTAGGCAATGACTGTCATTGTGAACAGAAATCTCTAAGAGAGAAATAATGCTTGAAAGAGTACACATAATATCTGTTACTGACTTTCCCCCAACTTTGAAGAAGCCCAGACAAATGCTATTCAGATTTGTCTTAAATACAAGAAGAAAAGATGCTTTATCTGCCACAGGAACAAGGGAAGAGGGTCTTGGTGGGGTGGTGGGGGGACAGTTGAGTCTATTGTGAACAGGATTCTAGCACAATGACAAGGTGAAAGGTGGGGGTGGGGCTTCTAATTATTAGATCATGCAAAGAAAATAAGTTTAAATGCAAAATCATCTGCATGGTGTTTTAAATTTCTCTATTGTATTGGAGGTAAGACTTTCTTCTAACTGAATAGCAGCAGGGTTTGGAGCAAATAGAAGGAATAGAGATGAGATAATAGCTCTTACGTTTTGGTAAAGGCAGCACAGTAGTCCAGACCCCTTTCCTTAGATGCCTGTGTCAAAAGGAAAACCAGCAATTATCTGGAATTAAACATATTTCCTCTCGCTATATATTTTTTTGCATACGTGTGAAAATATATCTCAATATCTTTGCACAAAAAATCTGGGCAAAGCCAAAAATAATGGGAATACAAAGACCCACAAATAGGGACAAATTTTAAATATTGCTTCATAAACCTAGAAAGCTGATAGAATAAAAGGCATTATGTTATCATGCATTTTCTGAAGGATATGATATCTAAAACTCAAATGCTTGTCATTATTTAATGAATTCTGTCATTACCGATTTGCCAAAAAATCTAGAAAAACAAAAATTTTATGAGGAACAAACCAAAAATACTAGCCAAAAATCTGGACATTCTGTGAAAATCTGGACATTTGAGAGGTATGAATTTGGCAGAATCTGGGGGCTCCTCCAAGATGGGATAACTATGAGAAAAAAATGACAAATGTTTAACATATTATATTGGAACATGAACTGAGTAGCTTATCCATTTAAATGATCAAAAGTATATGCCAACATAAGCATGACACAAGATCACCCCACAGATAATTAGTCTGCAAGACATACATTTGTTTGAGTGAGAAAATGTTAGCTTAAATAAAGGCGGCTATGACCTAGGGATGTCAGTATGCTTCCATGGGTCCAGGTAAAGCATTGTCTATATTGACAAAAGAAGGAGTGAATTTCTAGGTAATAGACAAATTAACATGGAAAGATGATAGGCAGTGGTTAAAGGAACTACTAGAATGAAAAAAGATCATTATGGCCACAACTACATGCCATCTGATGAGAGATAAGCCTTATTCTGTCAGAAGAGTTCAGCTTTTGTGAAGTAGTTTTTTTGTGATGGCAGCAGATTGGAATTTGGTACAAGTATTAGGGATGTTCAAAGAAGCCCTGGGAAGTATAGGGTGCTGTAAAAGGGGAAGTAGTTTGTGAAAACTGTGAGCAAATGGGTATCTTAGATCTTGCATAACTTGCAAAAAATAAAGATAAGTGGGTCACCTGTTACTCACATTTACCATAAATACTCCAGGTTAGATAGGTCCTTGATTACAGCTGAACATGTCTATATGGTAGAAAAAAAATAGCTCTTTTTGACCTTGAGCCACAAGTGATGAAGGTGTAGAAAGTGAAGAGGTAAACAATAATACAGTGGTGGCTTAATGTTTCATATTGTGAAAATAAATATTTTCAGGTCTGGCTCTAACAGCAGATAAATTATTGATGGAAATGATTTAAATGAGTTACACATGAAAGCTTGCTTAGATGGGAAACCTTTAAAGAGAAGCTAAGATTGAACCTATGGCATTATACTAGAAAAATTAGGGAAGAGCAGGAAATGTATTTGGGTTGAATGGCAGGTCTGGTTTGGTAAGATGCAGAAAGGACATGCAGACAAATATAAATTAGGGCTGGAACAGACTGAAAAGGACAGACAAGACCTTGTCAAGATAGAAGAGGTAGGTAAGCAGAAAAAGCTCCTTAGTAAATTGATGCTACTAAGGCTCACAGAGCAGGAAGCAAGGGATGTATTGGCTGCTGCAACTAAAGAGGAATTAGAACTGCTAGTCCCAGTTTTGCCCAAGGCAAAGACTCCATTCTTGGTCAAGATCCAAGTAGTAGTGAAAACCAGCTGATCTGGTTTGCTCTGCCTCCAGCAATACTGAATGATTGTTGGCTTTGGCAGTTAATATGCATGACAGACAAAATATAAGCAAAGACGTGTTGTATCAAGGCTTCTCCTATTATGCATGGGCACTAAATTTGGGATATGCTCTGCATTATTTTTATGTTTCTACTTAGATGTTATAGCTTGCGAATGCTGGTAACCTTGTTGAGCTCCACCTAAGTAATGCAGACTGAAACATTTGGGAACTAGCGGCAACATATCACTGCTTTTAATTTTCATGTAAACATTTTAAGTGCTTTCATTGCACTATCTGCACGTGTTGACATTCAAACCTTATTATACTTCAAGTGGGTAGTTTCCTTTTAGTATTGTTACCGCACCTCAAAAACACATTTAAAAGGGGTCCATAATTTCATGGCAGTGCACGGTGAAAGGAACTATAAGCATTGTGGTAATGGACCACCAATAAGGTTATTGCAGTGTTGAGATTAATGGGTTTGAAGGGGTGCTCATTTCTTCTGTGGTTGTCTTTTAATTAATGGTACATGCTGAGTTTTGGTACTACCAGAGTGGTATGAGCAACAGAATAGTGGAAATCTGTACATTGTGTTAACTATTCTATCTACTATTTGTTACAATTTCAGTGTTTTTTTCATCATTAGTGCATGTTACCTGAAAGAAACATCGTGGGGCAGTCATTGATCTTTTTTTTAACTCAGTTTTGTGAAAAAGAAACTGCTTGTCTTATATGCTTGCAGTGACATAGCACAAGTAGACACATGTTGGTCCCCCTATTTTCTAACTTACATAAAGATCTATAGTAGAGTGACGGGACTATTCCTTTCCTATCTTCTTGGATTCTTTGAGAAGCAGCTCATTAGTCACTTACATTAACTAAAGTAAGGCTCGTGTTATAACACATGAACTACCATTTGTGTCTTTCCTATAGGTAGGCACTCCTCATATATATATATATATATATATATATATATATATATGTATATATATATATATATATATATATATATATATATATATGTATATATGGGTCAGTAATACAACAAGGATATTTTGTAAACACCCTAATGTTTATGGATATCAGCTGGGTATGGCAACCCTGTGTTTACAAAGGTCAAACATCCCTCTTGTGCTGTGCTGATGATGTCATAAGAAGGCAGAAACATGCATGTCCACAGCTAGAGGGGTTTGGCTTTAATGGCCTGAAATTGTCCATAAGTAGACTTAAAAATGTAAGTAAAAGAAAAAGTCATGGACATTCAGAATTGCCTTTTAGCTGAAACACCTGATATTCTTAAGGGGTGATTTGCATATATACAATGAGTCCTCTGATTCAAGAGGTTTAAGGTATCACACAGAGGTCTAGCTTTGCTAGATTTTTCTTTTTGTGTTTTTTAACCAAATCCCTGTCTCATGATAAAACAAAATTTAGAGTCCTGTCTCTTGATAATCTTGTTCTTCTTCTTTCGGCTTTTCCCGGTTAGGGGTTGCCACAATGGATCACCTTGTCCGCTCATGATTGGCAGTGGAGTTTTACAGTGTCGCATTGCCAGCCCAGCGCCCAACCTTCCACAGAAGGCACACACACGCACACTCACACCTAGGGTCAATTTAGAGTGTCCAATCCACCTGCAGCATGTCTTTGGGATGTGGGAGGAAACCGGAGCACCCAGAGGAAACCCACGCGACCACAGGGAGGACATAATACAACCATTAAAGTCACTTCTCATAGCAAATTATTAGGGGTGATAGACGATGATAATCTTACATTCAACCTGCATATACAAAATTGCATAAGAAAAACTCATCAAAAACTAGGGATGCTTTACAGAGCCAAAGCTTTCTGACCAACACAACTAAAACTACACTTGCCACTGCTTATCTTCTCCCCACTCTTCTTCTTTATGGTGCTCCCATCCTTAGGAACCTCCAGGCTTCACAAAAATTAAAACTTGAAAAATTATATAACAAAGTTGTTAAATTTGCAGGAAATACCCCTTTCAGAACCCACCAGTATAGCACTGAAAAGCCTAAATTGGCTAGAACTGCCACATCAAGTAACAGATACACAACTTCTTACTACCTATAAAATTATACAGTGTCCATCTGCCTGTCCAGCATTAATAAACATTCAACACAACTATGTTCCCAGTTAGTCATTGTGATCCAGTGACCAAAACTCCTGTCTGTCTACAAACCTAGCAAATCTGTTGGGCATTGTCTGTACTTCTGCGAGGCTGCTAAGGCCTGGAACTCCTTACCTGCGTCCATCAGTTCTATACCATTCCTCCAGTCTTTCAAAACCACTCTGAAAGACTTCCTAGCTAAAATCTGGCTCTGTTCTTGTTCAAAACCAGGATAAACTATGTCCCTAAATGTGAACAAGTACTTTTTTGTTCCTTATACATTCTTACTCTCCCTTCATCACTTACTTCCTTACTGCTATCTAATTCTCTTCCCTGACTTTCTCTCTAAATATACCATGAGCCTGTTTTTCCTCACTTCTTATTGCAATTCCTATTTGTATTAGGTTAATCTCTCTACAAACTGTCTAAAAATTTCTCTAATTGTCATATACCTTGCATCAATTCTTAACCAATGTTTTTATATTATACTTAATTTATTATAATTATTTAAACTGCAGATGTTTTTATTTCTGAAGATTGTAAAATTATTGTTCTTAAAATATTTTGTAATAATTTGGAGCTTTTTGTCCCTGGCATCTGCTGAAAATGGGCTTCTACCCAAAGATACCATAGGGTTATATCACATAATATTTTAAGTTGGTAAATCAGGCCTGCCACTTAATATTAAATGAGGGTCTCACTCTTTTAATTTTTAGATTGGAGAAGAGGTACATGCAATCTAAATGTATGTGAGATGACACGCTTGGGGGAAGACTCTGTTCTTCGTCCTAGTTTCCTTTTAAAGGACCGAGTTACTGAGCTTTAAAGCAAGCAACACTGGGGATGGGGGTCTAGCCATGAGATGAAACAGTTTTGTTCCAGATGATTTGTGTCAAACAGTTTTACAAATTTCCCTACCTAAGACGCTTGATACATTTTTAAATAGTTATGAATTTTGACTCAGGTTTGTTTTGCTGTTTGACTGTTATGCTCTGATTTTGGTAATAGGGGGCAAGAATCTGACTAATCCATATACGTAGATGTTTTTTAATGCATAATGGCAGGCCACAGATCTTACATGTACCCAAATATCAACCATTAGACTTGGCTTTAATTAAGTGCTTGAGCCCCCTCCTTATTACATTGTGTTTAAACCATGATAAATATCCCAGTGCAGAAAGTGACAAAGTGTCAGACACTCCGTCTAGAAGTTCTCACAGTTAGCAGTACGTTCTGAGTATACAACACTAAGTAAATGTAAATGAGATCTGGTATAATACAGTAGGGAAAGATAAGCTCATCATTTCAGTACTCAAAGTGACAACCAAAGCAAGGAAGAAAGAGCAAAGAAAAAAGGCAGTATGTCTTTTTTTTGGGGGGGGGTATAGAAAAAAAATTAATAATGATTATGTAGAGTGTCAAAGTGATACTAATATTGTTTCTTCATTTTCTGCCTATAGTGGCAAGGCTTGCAGTGCTGCATGCATCTCACTGACTGCTGCCGAAGAGTGAGTGACGGCTAAGCCTTTTTTGATTTGTGTTGCTACGAGATTTCTGGTACAACCTTAAGCTGCAGTGACATTACATACTGCTTTCTTACATGACTGACTTTGCTTTACAATTGTCGTTACATGTGAGTAGGCTGTATTTGTTGAAACCCTCTGTATATTCATGATTTTCACGCTTTGGTTATTATCACAGCAATGGGGTATGTGGTAGCAACAGGCACACTCATAAACATCATTGTGGATTAAAACTGCCAGGCTGTCATGGCATTTGCACAAATTGCAAAGATTTAATTTTTCTGCGGGGGGGGGGGGCATGGACTCACACATTCTTCATGCACTGACTCAATGCCATGTATGCCTGAGTTTAATGTCAGCTTTGGGACAGCTGCACCTGAGGAGGAGGATTTCCTATTGCAGCCTAGAATTCAGCAAGTATACAGTTCTATAATTGTGTACAGGTCAAACTGGTACAGCATACACACTGTCAACTCACTATAAAATATAACATAATAAAACAGTACTTCTTATAATATAACATAATAAAACAGTACTTATAATATAACACAATAAAACAGTACTTCTTATAATATAACATAATAAAACAGTACTTCTTATAATATAACATAATAAAACAGTACTTCTTATAATATAACATAATAAAACAGTACTTCTTATAATATAACATAATAAAACAGTACTTCTTATAATATAACATAATAAAACAGTACTTCTTATAATATAACATAATAAAACAGTACTTCTTATAATATAACATAATAAAACAGTACTTCTTATAATATAACATAATAAAACAGTACTTCTTATAATATAACATAATAAAACAGTACTTCTTATAATATAACATAATAAAACAGTACTTCTTATAATATAACATAATAAAACAGTACTTCTTATAATATAACATAATAAAACAGTACTTCTTATAATATAACATAATAAAACAGTACTTCTTATAATATAACATAATAAAACAGTACTTCTTATAATATAACATAATAAAACAGTACTTCTTATAATATAACATAATAAAACAGTACTTCTTATAATATAACATAATAAAACAGTACTTCTTATAATATAACATAATAAAACAGTACTTCTTATAATATAACATAATAAAACAGTACTTCTTATATAGATTAGATAAAGCTTCCAAATGTCAAATGCTCAAAAGTAATCATTAGTAGTCACAGGCTGCTTTCCATTTTTCACTTTGCAAGACAGTTTAAGAAATTGGATCTAGTAGTCCAACTTGGGTTGCCTAGGATAGCTTTGTTGAATGAAATCTGGTTGTAAAATCAGTGACCCTTCCAAAAATGAATTAAAGCTTCCTACTCTGAATATAGGTCCACTGAAAGGATGCAGTTTGGAAGTGGAAAATAAAATTTTAGGGAGGAGAATGAGCATCCTGTGCAACTAGGAGACACAGTGAGTCTATAACTCAGGGGGAGGACAGACCAGATATGGTTTGGGGTCTGTGGTGAGGGACTTCAGAAGACAGGGAGAGATGTCATCAGAATTAGTGACAGATTCATGGCACCCAGACTCCAATGTAAAGATAGGGCAGTATTTATAATCGCAGCCTGTGCTCCAAAGCAAGGCTATGACTGAGAGGAAAAGAAAACAGAAAGCAGTTGAAGAACCTATTAGATAAAGTGGAAGAAAGTTAGCTGGTGCTAATAATGGGGACCTAAATGCTTATATCCTTTTAAACAGAATAAGACAAAGATTGCCTGGGTTCACATGGATGGGGCAGCAGGAATAAAGAAGGAGAAGCCATTCTAGACTTCTGTCTGGCAAATGGCATGATGGTGACATATAGTTCATCAAGACAGACAGTGACAAGATTACATCCAAGAGTGGCCAATATGTAACACAAGTAGACCTCCTCCTAGTACACAAACGGCATTGTTGTAGAATCATCGATTGCAAAGTTATCCCCAGTGAAACTTTTGTCTCCCAGCATAAACCACTGGTGGGAACAATCAGATGCAAGCAGTGGTAAGAGAAGGCTCTAAGATTAACAGAGACTGTTCTAAAGACTGAAGCACAGCTGTAAGAGCTCCAAAAATTCTCAGGGCTCTAGTACCTCAAGAAGAAAAGGAAATGGTCAGATATGAAGAAGAGGAATGTCAGATCCACAAAACAGCATGTTTAAAGACTAGAAAACAGATATGTATCTGGTGAAAAATATAATTAAGGTACAAAAGGAAAGCCAGTGAATGAATGCTGAAGTCCTGGAAGTTATTAAAAGAAAGATGGGGGGGCAAGAAAAAGTGGGAGATAGAAAAGACGCACAATGGCAAAGAGTAAAGTGTTAGATAAACCCTACCAGTTTATGCAGTGACTCAGCAAATGGCATAAAGAAGCTCTATCAGACTGCAAGGCAAAAACATAAAGATAAAGCTATGTGTCCTCCGACACCATTCATTAGGGATGCCGGCAACAATCTGCCTACTAGTCCAGAGAACATCAACGGTAGACATAAGGAATACTGCTATCGGATTTCAAATGAAGAAAACCCTACAAAAGCTGCACTGCCCCATATACAGTCTGTCATGAAAGAGGTAGAGGTAGAAGACCCCCCCCAGAAGAAGTTAAAAACACACTAAGGAAAATGAAGACAGTGAGAGCAGCAGGATCAGGTAAAGTTATGAAGAGATATGAACAAGATATTGGAAGAGTTAGGATGGAAATGGCTCCAGAAGGTACTCTTCCTGGAATGGAAGGAAAGAAAGATGTAACCCTGGTAACGTGATAATTGGCATTCTAGTGCCAGTATACAAGAACAGTAGTAACAGTCACATCTGTGGGCAGTACAGAGGTATTGGACTCCTGTCACACTGCATGAAAAGTGCTGGAGAGGATGACTGATAATAGGTACAGACATAGAAAGTAAGATCGGAAATAAGCAGTTTGGATTCACATCAGGATGCACTATAACTGACAGTGAAGAAGAAGCCACAGAGAAGGTAGGAGTCCTATTGGGCATTTCTAGAGCTGGGGAAAACATATGACAAGGTCCCAAGAAAGTTGGTTTGGATAGTCTTGAGATGGTTCAGATTACCAGGAACACTGGTGAAATTAGTGTGGGATATGTACAAGCTCCCAATTACACAAGTACAAACACTGCTTAGACTTAGAGAGGTTTCCAGAGGGAGTGGGTATTCATTAGGATACAGCTCTGAGCCTACTACTGGTAATGGACTACATTAGCAACAGATCAGAGGGGACAAATTACTAAATCTGCTGTATGCAGACAATGTGGTGCTACAAGCAGAATCTGAACAACACCTTCAGCAAATGATAGGAGACTGGAAAGCAAAACTGAAGACACATTCAAAGACACTGATTATAAACAACACAATTGTCATGGCAACAAATGAGGGAAAATAGAAGATGCTGAAAGATGAGATAGAAGGGGAAATAGTGCAACAGATTAACAGCTTAAAGTATAAGTGAGGGTAGTTGATGAGAAGCAAAGTCTGAATAAGGAGGTAAAGTCTAGAATTAGCAGTGCTGCAGCCAACTGACAGCATTTTAGGTATAGTAAATTAAAAGAAGAATTATAAAAAAATGTGAAAAGTAAGGTGGACAAAACAGTGGTGTGACCCATGCTTCTGTATGGCACAGAAGTCTGTGTAGTGAAGACAGACAGTTGAGGTAGCTAGTGGTGATAGAGATGAAGTACTTGCGATGGTGGCAGGATGCACAGTGTAGGACGGATGAAGAAATGAGGAAATCAAAGCAACACCAGAGTAACCCTAATTGCTGATAAGATCAACATGAGCAGATAATGATGGGTTGATCACATGTGCAGGAAGGCAGAAAACAAATTTGTAAAGAATATTTGTGAAAGACAGGAAGAAGACAAGAGGAAATGAGGACATCTAGCCAAGAGATGTCTAGATTGTGCAACAGAAGATATGAGACAGTCAGGCATGACTGTTGGAAAAGGTAGGAGAGTGGCATTAAATCAATAGAGGTGGCAATACTTGATGTAACACCCTGATCACATGTAGAAAAATGGGGAAAAAGAGGGTTCATAGGTTCATAGGTAGATACTAGGCTATCTGCCCTAGGGCATTTATAAGCCTAGCCAGAGTGTATTTGGCTTCCGCCTCCCTATTAGATTAGCCTACTGTGCCTCTGTAAAGTAGGTCACAGAAGGTACCCTTTTAAGATTAGTTTACTGTGCCTCTGTCTAGCAGGGACACAGGAGAGATCCCAGGGGTGAATTTGCGATTTCCCATCCACGCGTCCAAATTTCGCTTGAAGAGGGTTAGCGAGGGGCTATGTCTAACATGAATTGGGATTCTATTCCAGAGTGAGGGGAGCCTCTGGGAAATGAATCTGTCCCTCCAGCATGTCCTATTTATTTTTGTGCTGAGGTTTAGGTTCCCTGGAACGTGTAGCTCTAAGGGACTTGGATTTTTTGAGGTGGAGCATGTCCATTAATTCTGGGTTTGACATGGCTTTGTACGTCAGGCATAGATTGCCTCTGAGTAGGTGGTAAGCAACTGAGTAGAGCTGGAGTTTCTTTAGTCGAGCTGCATAGGACA
>NC_056735.1:1847906653-1847929153 GCF_019279795.1 Protopterus annectens
GTTAGTCAAAGTTAAATACAATGCAGTGTACCTTTCAACCTTTGGGAATTCAAGACAACAAGGAATGGTTATTCTCCAAAAGTGAAGATATTAAAGTAACAGGTCAATTGGTCGATCAGTTGAGAAAATATATTACATTCAATGGAATGTTGTATTGCTTAAAGGTGACTGTAATTACTGTTTGTAGACTCCTTGAGAGTGATATAGTGTAGGTAATGGATATCATTGTGGAACATATGTAGTTTCAACATGGTACAACATTCCTAGCAGGTAATTGTAACTTGATATTAGCAGGTAAGGATTTGAATGGAGACCCTAAAGCTGTACAAATTCCCCAAACTGGGAGGCATTTTGCATTCTGCTGTACTACGTGGCTTTTTTGACATAAGCTTTATTTAAGTCTGACTAAGCATTCATTTACAAATTCTTCAACCAGTTATCCATTCTCTTCAAGGATGGACAGATATCTTGTGTTTATTCAGCATGTATATCTGTAATCACAGTTGTAACCTACCCCAAAGCATCAGCCGATCATGTCTCATTTTGCTTTGTCTTTTATCCATCACATAGAGGCCACTCCTTAAGCAATGGAGATTTAATAATTCTTTATATGTTTCAGAATATTGTTGAGAAATGATATAATGCACAGGTAAAAAAGTACCACGTGAATCCTTTTGGGGTGATAGAATAATGGAAAGCTTCAAACGTTCACTGGTGCACAGGTAAAAAAGTACCACGTGAATCCTTTTGGGGTGATAGAATAATGGAAAGCTTCAAGCGTTCACCGAGGGAGACATTGAAACAGTGTACAATGACAATCCAACCACACAGGAGGTTTGAGCTATACTAATGGCAGAGCTAGCACGGGTGGACCAAGGAGTGGAGGGGTTTAATTTAGATATAAAGAAAGTAAAGCACTAAATCATTTGATGAAGGCTTCACAGTTGAAGGACTGATTTTTCACCCAAATTGCATAAAGTCCCCGTGGCTGAGGCATCAAAATATAAATAGGATAGTTTATAAAATCTGAGATGTTAAAATGCTTTGAAATTTTAGAGACGTTTAATGAATATTGTGAATTTTTGCATGCCCAATACATAAATGCTCTTAAACTAAACAGAAAATGGTAGAATCTTGACAGGGCCTATTATTGTCTGTGGCAAGTATGGATTATAACAATAGACATCGTTATATTTGTGGTTGCCGAAGGGAAGTTTTTGGGGATGTATTTACTGTTGGAGAAGTAGTCGTAGTAGTAGCCATTCACTCACTCACATTTGAAACCATCTACAAAGTTCTGCAAAAATATCACTAACACTATTTTCCAATTTTTCCTATATCCTTGGTCTCCTAAGTTTTGTTAAGTTTCAGATATGAGCTTAAAACACTAAAAAAACATATTTTACTGTACTACTATCAATACAGTCAGAATTAGACATCTTAATGAGCTCATATTTAGATCACCTCATAAGGAGTAGAGTTAAAACCTCATCCAGTGCTCTTAGTCCATTTGGATCTTATTAAAGTGAGGAAATAATGTACTCTTGGCCTTGGTGTCCAGCGGAGGGGTTTTACCCTAGCTACTCACATGCACTTGACAAAAGCTGCCATCATATTACGGATGCTTCTCTCTTTCTTCCGCAGACTTCTTTTCAGCAATTTCACGCTGTCACTTCCTTTGCTGCTGTGCAGGATTAAGCTAATCATTTTCTCCTCTGCTTTGAGGAGTCTGATTTACAGCTCTAATTTCTTTAATTCAAGATGCATTTAAGATAATATGTGGGCACACTGGCCTATCTTAAAAATAAGTTACCAGCCACAAGCTGTTCCTTCATCTACTAGACTGACCTTAACTGCACATGAGGCAGCTATTAAGTCATCCCTGTTCAATCCAGCATGTATTGGAGCACTTTTGGTCTTTACTCTTTAACTAGTTGTGTCACTGATATTTCAGAACATTATTCAGAGTTCACTAGGCCTATTTCCTAACTACTTGGACTAAAAAAATAAAATAACCACTTTGCTGCTCTGCACTGTATAATGCTGTGTATTTTACCCTGTGGCTGTAAGGATGTACATATATTTTGGTACCAAAACTGTTTTGCAGGCTATATAGTTTACCTTACAGTATAACTCACTGTTGTAAATCAATTATATCAGAAGCATGTTTATAGTATAAGTCATACCTCCTGCTCCATTGGAACCTATTTCTATATGATTATCAATAAGTATGGTCTTATAGTCCATGCTGTGGGTCACCATATAAATATACAAAAAGTTGCTGGCCAAAAGAACATAAAGTAGGTGCCTCAATGTATGGCAAACACCTAGCACCCAAATAAGCTAAAAGCTTTTCACTGTACTGCTAAAAACAGGGTTATAATCAGTGCCTTCCAGTGATTTAATGCATTGTGGTCTGAGTCAGGTGTTTTCTAATACACTCTTACAAACACTAACTGAAAAATAACAAACTGTTTTCCACATGCACAAAAGGTTTCCCAGGAGAGACTCCTGTTACTTTTCCAGTGTCAGCAACCGTCTCCTACATTTTGTATAAATGCTGTCAGCAGACAGACCAATTCCTGCACCAGGTCCTTCATTACTGTTCAGCTCCTAATGACCCAACAATATATACATTTATATATAGTAACTTATAGCCAAACATTTGTCTTTAAAAAATATGTCAACAGTATTACCAACTCTGTGACAGTGCTGTTAAAAATAAGACACCTGCCACAAGCTTTTATAATTGAATGAACAAAAATACTTTATTTAGCAGAAATTCAGGTATAATCATAGAAAAGGCCAATTAAATATATAAGGCAGTAATTGACCACATAGTGAAGAATTAAAGAAAACATGTTACATAGAAAGTTGGCAACACAGTAATTCTAACTATATCTAAATAATTTTACAGCAAAATTCTAGAGAATGCTGTAGTATAACCACCAAAATGTCGATAAACCTTTCAGTATCAGCAGATTATATTTATTTTACCTTGTAGCTATGATTAAAAAGGCAGATTACCAAACTTTGAGTTTACTGTACTTAAGGGGTCTATATCAGACTGTTGAAGTATTCAAACTTCGAATCACTAAAGATCGAACTTTAGTGACCTAAGTCTAAAAACTTTGAATTACTAAGAAAAATTTTTAAAACAAAAAACTAATACCTAAAGGCTGTAACACCCTTTTGTTTCTTTTTTTTTTTTTTTTTTTTAAAAACATTTTTTTTACCCATACTTAAGAACGCAGACTGTATTTTATGTCCTCTGCAGACCCTGTAAAATGATTTATTTCTTCCAGGTTTGAACAGAGTTCATAAAACCCAAAATTCAAAACAGAGGAAGTATAGGAATCGTGACTCAGTTTTCTATGCAACTGATTTTCCAGTTCCAAATAACAGTGCAATCAGAGGTGCCAGTGATTTAAATTAAAACATATTTTTCTCCATTAAACCAAACTGTGTAGAGAACAGAGAGAGAGTTCCAGCTCAACACTAAGTAATGCAGTTTTGATAAGAAACACTGAATGTGAAAGCAGTTCCATTCTGCTATATGTAAACAGCTTTACGAAAAAGAACAACAGCAAATTTCACACTTCTAATAAAAATATGCAATTCTTAACATTCTTACATCTTAGAAAATATGCAACTTTTAACAAACAGTATGGGCAGTGTTGTTAAGAAAGCTCTGCATATATTTTGATCCACGAGAACTGAATAAAGGGCTTAAAAGGAACGTTACCCTTTGATTACAGTTGAAATAGTGGTCTCAAGAATGCGTAATGTTAAGTTTTTCTTGGTGCTAGTCACAAAGTTTATACTGATAACACTAGATAAAGCAATCTACAAATTGTATATGTTTAATAGGTTCATAGGTGACTGCTAGGTTATGAGGCGTTTTTAAGCCTAACCAAGTTATTTTATTTGTAAATGACAGAATAAATTACTCCAGGGATATAGCTGGGTTTAGGTTGGAGATCTTTTGCAAGTTATCTCTGTCTAATAGGGACTTAACAATTGCCAGCTTTTGGGGGGGGGGGTGCATTTCCTGTTCTCCAACAATGGGCCCAGATTGCATTTGAACAGGGTCAGGGATGATCTCTGCTTCAAATGGATGGGAAGCCTGTTCCAGAGTAGGGGTAGGTTTTGAGACACATGCTTGTCCCTCCAACATTGTTCTATTTATGTTGGGTATTTTTAATGTTGTTAGATTTTTGGATGCACAACATGTCCATCAGTATCAGGTCAATTGATCCCTTGTAAGGTAGGCATAAATCACCTCTCAGTAGGCTGTAGGAAACTAAGTATAAAGATAAGGTTTTGAGACAGCCTAAGCATTCCTTGTGATTTGTGCCATGTATTATTTTCATGAGGAACTCCTAAGGGAATTCCAATTGTTGCATGAGCCTATTCAGGTACATTCCAAAAAGAGTATTACAGTCAATGACTGGCTTATTAAAGGCAGAATACAGTGGTACAATTACATCTTTGGATATGGATGTCATCATCTTACTTATAAGTTGCACAATATAGAATGATTTCCTTACAGTTGTAGACAAAGGATAGTCAAAGGTCAAGTCACTGTCCACACATGTTCCCAAGTCCCACTGAGTCTACTCTTAGGGATGTATTGTCTATGTGGGAATACCCTCTGGGTATTCAGTTTTAGACCTTGACTCTGACACCAATTATTAGTTTGTGATAAGCCCTCCTGGAGGATATCCGTGTCACTGAGGGAAGCTATAAGTGCACTGAACTTGCAGCCATCTATAAACTTGATTAACCAAAGGCTTTTGATGTTAGCTTTGACTTCCAAGAAGTAGAAGCCCCAAAGAAGCAGCCCCAGCACCAAGCCCTGAGGGACTTTGCTAGTATCTGACCTTTTTGTGGATGTAGGTCCCCCTATCCTAACTTCCAGTTTCCTATCTATGGGTCAGTTGGCTATCCAATGGGTGACAAAAGGGTTTTCTCTCAGTTTCCTGAGTTAGTCTACAATACACAAATGGGGAAGAGTGCTGAATGCCTTGGCCAGGTAAAGATAGGTATTGTGTACTGTTTTGCCGTAGTCCATTCCATTGGTAACTTTCATGAAAAAGTCCACCAGATTGATTAGGCAATTGATGAACCCAAACTATCTTGTATCCAGTGTCTATGTCTTTATTTATTGTATCTATGATAATTCTTTCCATGGCTTTACATATGAGATTAGTCAGACTTATGGGTCTGCAGTTACCCAGTGAGAAGGTGGCCTTGCATTATGCAAAGCGATAATTGTTGCAGTCCTCTTTTCAATAGGCATGAAGCCAGTCAATAGCCTATGTCTGAAAAGTGATTTTAGAGGACTTGATCGGTAATGTTTCATACTATTTGGGAAATATCCTGGGACATACCTCTCACCTGTCCAGATTTTTGCCTCATATATTTGGTTCATTCTTCATAAAATTTATTATTTTCTGTCAAATTGCTGATGATCAAAGTCACTAAATAATGACAGACCTTTGAGTTTGTGGCGTCATATCCTTTAAAAAATGCATGATAAAACAAAATCTGTTATTTTAGCAACTTTCTAAGTTTAAAAGAACAATGTTTAAAATTTATCCCTGATTTTGGGCCTTTGTCCTCCTATTATTTTTGACTTTGTCCAGACTTTCTTGCACTGAGAAGTTGAAAGGTATGTCCCAGAATATTATCAGGGCCCATGGATGCAGTATTTTTTGCCTAGGACAGCACATTGAGGACTTGCTCATTATTGATAGCTGGGAGAATTATGTCTGAGGGTATTTCTTGAGGAATGTCAAGGGAGGAAGGGGGGGTTAAATTAGAAATAAATGTATCAGCCGGTAGGTTTGATATGTCCTCCACTTTCATATAGGTGGTTTGTTTATAACTAGCTCAGCACACTGTGCTTTTTATTACCTTTGAGGTTGTAGACATAGCTGAAGATGGCATTCTGGTTGCCCTTTGCCTTTAAGGCTATCTTTTCCTCACATTTGGCTTTGGTGGACTTGATAAGATACTTGATTTGCTTATTTAGTTTGTTGAGTGATTTCTTGACTTGCTGGGCATTACACTTCCTAGTTTGCTACAGGTTTCTTCCTTTTGCTATAAACTTGTTGATACTGGGATTCCACTAGGGTGGTTGGTAGTTTGAAATGGTCCTGTACCCAGTGGCGGCTGGTGACTTCAAATCAAAGGGGGGCTGCAGGAGACAGCTGAATGGGTGGGGTCAATGGGAATGGGGTGTGGCCAACTAGAAAGGGGAGGAGCTATGCTCAAAACCCCAAAAACCAAATATACTGCCCTGGGTGCCAAACCATCATTATGAGAGTCCAATCAAGACAAAATGAAGTATAGAAGAATAAAAATATTTCATGTACTGGCTGCATGACAGCTTAATATCTAGATGGAAACAAAAAAGGTTGTGAGGCATGAAAAAATAAATTACTTTTTTTTAAATACATTAATGGAATGCCAGTCAAAATCAAGTATAAGAAAAACAAGCAGCACTCAACTCAAACCACTTCTTGCACTGCAGTTCTAATTATAATTTATATTCAGCTTTATTAAAGTACCAAATAACATGTTGAAAGTAGAAATCTCTGATGCCCCCACTTGTAAAAATGTTCCTCATCCAAAAAAAGACCTGCTGCCTGACATCTACTTGTTTCATGGGGAAAACATGATCAAAGTAAAAAATGAAAAGCAAATAAGAAATAAGCTCAAGATACATTGCTTTTATTAAAAGGATTACTGTACAGGTTATGGACCACACGATTGGCATTCTGTTTACGGGTAAAGCCTGCAGAGATGACTGGAAGTCTCCAAGTGTAATGAGACTCTTAAAATAATGTAATCCTGTCCTTTATTACAAATACTGGCAAATGCATTTCAATACCCAAGGCTTATACATTATCTAGTTAAGTATTCTCTACATGGCAACAGAAAGGCTTTTAATGTTGGCAATTCTTTAACAGAATGCTTATTAAAGCTTACTTGAATCTTGCAATCTCAGCCAATCTTACCTAATGGTCTTTAAAGTATTGCTACTTAAACACAGAGCAACAGGCACTTTGAATAATAAGCATAAATCAACAGTACAAAAAATATGACAGAAACCAGACCATTCTGTAAAAATCAAGGACAGATGAAAAGCCACTCTAGTACTTGTGTCTACCTTGGATGGGGGGGATACTCTGCACATTTACACTGCATAACTACTCCTTGCCTTGCTTCGACACATCCAGAGTCACTACATGGGGGAGTGGGGTGCAACAAGTATGTCACAGTTTGAAATGTCTCTGGCTGAATTGTGATGGCCCTGACACATTTGTCATACCTCTCAACCTCAGAGCAAGAAATCTGGACAAAGCCATACAAAGAAATGGGACAAAGGCACAAAAATAAGGACATTTTTTTTTAAATATTGCTGTTATAAACTTAGAAAGATAATAGAGGTCTTGCATTAGTATGAATTTTCTGAATGGTATGAAATCTGAAACTCAAATGTCTGTCATTATTTTCTAACTTCAGTCTTTAATGATTTGTCACTAATTTGCCAAAAAAACACAATTTTATGAAAAATGGACCAAAAGTGTGATGTACAAATATAAAATAGCAACACAATACAGCTGGGAACCTGTCAAAGAAGGGATACTTTAATATTAGTACTGCTAACTTGAGCAGCTGACAAAATAAAAGAATCTACATGCATTTCTGAAATAAAAGTAATCTAACTGATTATTACAGTTATTTTTTAATTATTAACCCTCCATGTTTTCTTCCAAAATTGCTATTTTGCAGAGGGATCATTAGGGGAAGAGCAAGATTTTGAGCCAAAATCAGGGACAGTTGAGAGGTTTGGCTATGCCTAATTCTATAAAGCAATTTATTTGCATGTACCTCTCAACCTGTTAATGCAATAAATCTGGACAAGGCCAAATATATTGAGGGAACATATAAACAGTACTAAAAAATGCTCTTGTATAAACTGAGACAGTTGATAGAACAGGTCTTACTTTAGCATGCATTTTTCTGAAGGTTATGAAGTCTGAAACTCAGTGTGTCATTATTTAGTGACTTAATTCCTAAATGATTTGCCAGAAAACCACAAATTTTATGAGGAACAAACCAAAAATAAGAAGCAAAAATCTATTCATTCTTTGAAAATCTGGACAGTTGGGAGGTATGGTTCAGCTGGGGCTGCCTAGGTTTGCCGCCCTTCCCCCTCACAAAACCATGGTCGAATGGAGCCTCCCCTGCAGCCATTCCAATGATCCATTACTTGGCTATTTCACTCCATTTACCATAAACACTAATGTGCATACTGATTTACTTCTATGATGATTTGAACTTCATTTGAAAGTTTTATTTTGCATTTTACAGCACAAACACTAAGACATCTGCTCAGCAAACTTGGCATTAAAACTTCTCTGCCATTGAAACTCACATTAATTGAAACAACATTGAAACCCACATTCAAAGAAAATACATTTTACCCATGGCAGATAAAGATTAATTCTGGGCTGTTTTCAAATCATAGGCCCCTTGCATATGAAACATACATGTGCTCTTTGATACACCTTCCTATTGCTTTGAACATTTTTCCAGTAAACAATTAAACAAAACGTATGCACCAATGACAAAACTGCCCAATTCAGAACATTTCCATCATAAAAGTCTACTCAAACTTCTACAGTCCACTTTTATCAGTAAATATGCACAATTCTACAGTCCACCATTATCAGTAAATATGCACAATCTCTGAAGTAGTAAAAAAGTCATCTAAATAATTCCATGTTAAATAAATCTGTAATGAATAGGTTGCTGCTAGCAATCACCTTTATATTTCATGGTTTCATCGAAAAATAGTGTCTGATGCCCCTGAGGAATAAATTGCCTAAATTACATTAAAAATAAGCTAGTAATATTGCAATAGGAAATGGATGGCAAACTGATAACAGGCTCATAGTTAGTATCTTAACTTTCAGTACGGTAGCATTCACCCCTTATGGGAGTAGAACAAAGAACCTTCTGCATCAAAAGCAAGTACACAACCTGTTGTGCTATTAGCAATGCGAGCTGACTTAGCATAATCAGTACTAAACTTCTCTTCCCCTGCAGCTCAGCTCCTTGTAAAATCTACTCAATACTCAACTGCATCTCAACTTCGCAGCACAAGAAATCTGGAAAAAGCCAAATTTATTGGGGTGGGTCAAAAGGGCAAAAACCAGGGACACATTAAACATTGCTTGTATAATCCTGGAAAGCTGCTAGAATAAAATGCTGTGTTACCACCATACATTTTACTGCCAAGGTCCCGGTGCAAAAGAGTCAGAACAACATACCACTATGCCAAATCACCTGCTTTGTGAAAGAAAAATGCTGTGTTACCACCATATATTTTACTGCCAAGGTCCCTGTGCAAAACAGTCAGAGCAACATATCAGTACGCCAAATCAGCTGCTTTGTGAAAGAGAGGAAGACTGAAACTTAAATGGCTATCATTTAATGAATTCAGTTCTCACCATAGCTGTCAACCTCTTAGCACAAAACACCTGGACAAACCCAGTAATGAGGGAATACAGCCCTCAAACATATTCAGTGAATTCAGTTCTTGCCATAGCTGTCAACCTTAGCACAAAAAACCTGGACTAAGCCAATAACAGGGTAATACAGTCCCAAAAATAAGGACAAATTTCAAATAGTCATCTTATAAAGTTAGAAAATTGCTATAATAAAAGGTTGTGTTACTATATATTTATTGCTAGAATAAAAAGTTGTTTTACTATGTATTTTCTGAAGAATATGAAGTCTGAAATTCAAATGCCTGTCAATTTTACTTGTGATGGAACAAAAACAATTTTCAGCAGAGGCCCAGGGAGAAATACTGTAGACACATGTCTTTGTAAAATGGAAGGACACCAGAGCAAATCCACACAAACACAGGGATAAGATGCAGACTCCACACAGAAGTCACCCCAGCCAAGAATCAAACCAGAAAACCTATAGCTGTGAGGCAACAATACTGCCACTGCACCATCAACTATGTAAGGAATTAAACATTCAGAAACCTGAAGTCTGAATTTCAAATGCCTGTCAGTTTTATTTAACATTTGTTAATCAGGACAGTCTGACTTGGAACAAAAAAACAATTTTCACCAGAGGCCCTGGAAGAAATAATGCAGACATGTCTTTGTAACATGGGAGGACACAAAAGCAAACCCACACAAACACAGGGAGAAGATACAGACCCCACAAAGACAGCACCCCAGCCAAAAATCAAACCTGAGAACCTGCAGCTGTGAGGCAACAATGCTACCACTGCACCATCAAATATCAAGCATTGCAACATTTACAAACCACAGATATTATGAGGAACAGATCAAATCAAATATGAGGCAAAAATCTGCAATTTTTTTATAAATGGTGGTGGGTAGGGAATTCAGGTCTTTAACACCTGCATACAAGGTACAGGGTGCAAGCCTGAGGTATTCCCTACCACACCACCATGAGTCTAACCACCACCAGTATATTGCACCTGGGGCATTTTCACACACACACACACACACACACACACACACACACACACACACACACACACACACACACACACACACACACACACACACACACACACACACACTAGATCCATACATCCAAATCCCACACACACACACCCTAGATCCATACATCCAAATCCAACACACTTACCTGTAGTAAATCCCTGTCCATACATACATCTGAGTAAGCTATGAAAACCCGTGCAAATCCACACCACATGATTTTTTTTTCTTTACTTTTTTCTTTATTTTACAGTTGAGGGGGCTGCAGTCCGGCAGTCCAATAGCACGGGCCGCCCCTGCCTGTACCTATTCCAGGTGGCTATAGCTGCCTCAGTGGAGCTGTTTACATGATGACATAGGGTTTTTGTGCACAATTCCACATAGGCACCAGAATTCTCACAGTTGGGGGGGGGGTTGAAATTTGACAGGATATCTCTAATTAATAAGTTTGCTTTTAAATAATTCCTACATTTTTGAGAGTTAGATAGTATCACGGGTTTTAGTTTAATTTCAAAGGAGATGGCTTTATGGTCTGACCTGAAAAGTAAGGACATTACACATGGACAGGAGCAAAAATCCCCTGTGTTTGTGAGGATCAGGCAAGAACACTGATGTCTCTAGTGGGTGTACAGACTAGATGGTCCAGAACATTTTGTTGACAAAGTTCTGCAATCTTTGGGTGAATAAGTTGTGTATATTTTCAACTCTATAATAGGGTAGTTGAAATCAACCTGGAATACAGTGTTGGGTTCAATATTGAGTGACCCCAGTTCATTTAAGTATGTGGCATGGGTAGCCTTGGTCATAAATGGAGACCATATAGCTTGCAGTGACATGGCATGGTATGGGTCTTTGCGTATGGTGAGTTGGACATGCAAGGTGCTGTGTGCATTTTCATTAACATTACAATCGCAGTTACATAAGGTAAATTGGTCAGACAGTAACAGCCTTGTGGTGCTGTGTGCATAGTAATAGGGATTGTGTGCAAAAAGGGATCATATGCAAAAAAAAAAAATTGGGGGGAAACCAGGAAGGATGAGAGTCATGCTGTGATAATTCTAATATTAACACCCAGATCACCCCCCCCACATGCACGCTCTCAGTCACCAGGCTAGCCCCTGCCGAACCCATCAACCCCCCCCTCGGTCTCACTTCTCATGCAGCCATTGAAGGGGTGGTACCATCCAAACCAGCCCATGGGCGGTACCATTCGCCGCACTGACCCAGTCTTCTGGGACTCTCTATTATACATAATCTCCCACCCATCAAACCCCGGCTCCACACTCCATGTCCTGGGCGGCCCCCAAACAGGCCCCCCTCAAGTCCACACCACATTCCTCCCACTCCCCCCTCAGATAGCATACCCACACATTTCTCTACACACACATTGATACCCAAACATAATAGGACTCTCCACCTGACTCCTCCCCATTTGTCCGTGCCCTCCTTTACTTACCTTTGGAGGCATGGACTCATAAGTTACGCAAAGAAACTATACCTAATTTCTGTGTCGTCCCATCAGGGACAAACCAATCTGGGTGTTAATATTAGAATTATCACAGCATGACTCTTATCCTTCCCGGTCCCTCCCCCCCAATTTTTTCTTTTTTTTTTTGCTTTTGCACACGATCCCTTTTTGCACACGATCCCTATTAGTATGCACACGGCACCACAAGGCTATTACTGTCTGACCAATCTACCTTATGTAACTGCAATTGTAATATTAATGAAAATGCACACAGCACTTTGCCTATTTACGCTTTACTATTGGAAAGGAACTGTTAATTTAAATGGACTGCTAGAACTAATGTATTTAAACGAAGTGAAAATGGTTGCACACAGTTATGAAACTTGTCTTTCTGAAGAAGTCTTGATAATAAATAAGATGAAAACGTTAAAGTACTACAAGAGTTGTTGGTGTGATTTACTATTCTTTGAATGCTGTTATAGTCACGAAGTTCATTTCTTAGTTAAAATTTCTTCTCTTCATTCGTTTTTTGAGTGCGGTTAATTTTATATATATATATATATATATATATATATATGTGTGTGTGTGTGTGTGTGTGTGTGTGTGTGTGTGTGTGTGTGTGTGTGTGTGTGTGTGTGTATGTATGTATAGACTATATATATAAATATATATATATATATATATATATATATATATATATATATAGACTATTGAGAGTAGAAAAGGATTTAGATGACAGAAAAGTTGCATTATTAAAAATACCTTTTTTAATGTATGTTGAATGCACAGTTTGAATGAACTAAAGGAACCACCTTCCAATGAAATGTCAACATGAAGAATCATATGGCAAATTGCAATGGAACTACTTTTCTGCACTTTGGTGACTGTGCTTCTCAAGTTGACCTACTATTTAAAAAGCAGTCCAGTGCATATTATTTACAGTTAAACTAGGTAAAGGTACTGATCAGGTGTGCCCTCTTCCACCACTATTATTTGTATTAACCATGTAACCTTTTGAATAATTTTAAAAAATCAACCGTCTGTATCCCATGTAATTGTGGGGTATATGAAGCATAAGTTTAGCCTTTTCATGGCTGGCTTAAAGGTCTACTGAACTACTGGACAAATACCAATGCCTCATATTTGGTGGATACTATATGATATTGGCGAATTTTTGGGTTGTATATTAAACACTACCAAAATGGAAGCTCTGAAGATAACATTCAGCCATGTGACACAGCTATTGAAACATCACTTTTAAACAGCAAACTACTATAGTATTCACTTTGTCACCTCACAAAGATACTGCACACCTAAACAAAGTACATTTTAAGGGAGGACATAAGATCATGCATTCATGTAAGTTTTTACTGCATTTTACTAAACAGAGATCATCAGTAAAAATGAATCTGTTCCCTAAACTGCTTTATGCTGTTTGCACATTGCATTTATGACCTCCTGCCTCCATTACTGGATAATGGAATTATAGGGCTATAATTTATTGGGTAGTTGGCTAGGTTTACCATGGGTGTAGTATTATATTTTGTGCCAGTCTCACAGAGTGATCTTGGGTAAGTGGATGTGAATAAATATGTTCATTTTACTAAGCTAGAAGTGACTAACCCAGTTCTCTAGAGTGAACACAGGCCATTCTTAATGATGCAGTGTGTGCTAAGGCTGGTTATAGCATTCAGATTGTCGACTTGGAGACTGTGACTTGAAGTGCATCTACTAGAGTGGTCCTTGTTGCAGCTAAGGAGCAATACTGAATTCAGTCATATAAGAACTGCATTCTCCTCCTTTTTTGTTTTTGCCTTCCAAAGACTATATAAACAATTTTTATCCAGAACTTTCAGTTATCTTTAAGGTGTAGTCTTGCCTTAGGTTGCACTGCTGTTTTCATTTGTTTAGCAAGTCAATAATTAAATCATTCTATGATTTAAAATAAGAATTCAGAACCCTCCACTGATTTCTACAACTATTTGAAAGAAAATACACCGATCTCCACTCAAGGATGGGTATGGAATGTTACCTATGCCTGCGTCAGTTGCATTTCAATATCATTTTAAGGATAGGAATCACTGACACATTTGTTATCAAGACTATTCTCTACCTTGTACACCATATCCACCTATAAAACTTTCTATTTTTGACTACTAAGGGGGAATACCCCATTATGGGCGGCCATGGTGGTGCAGCGGTTAGTGTTGCTGCCTCACAGCAAGAGGTTCTCCGGTTCGATCCTCAGCTGGGGTGCCTTCTGTGTGGAGTCTGCATGTCCTCCTTGTGGTCGTGTGGGTTTCCTCCGGGTGCTCTGGTTTCCTCCCACATCCCAAAGACATGCTCTAGGTGGATTGGACACTCTAAATTGGCCCTAGGTGTGAGTATATGCATGTGTGTGCCTTCTGTGGAAGGTTGGGCGCCGGGCTGGCAACTCAACACTGTAAAACTCTACTGCCAATCATGAGCGGACAGGTGATCCGCTGTGGTGACCCCTAACCAGGAAAAAGCTGAAAGAAGAAGAAGAAGGGGGAATACCCCATTATTTTGGAAGCATATGATAACTTTTCATGTTTAGAGTCAGTGCAAAACTGTTTAGCCATTTGTCAATGGAACATTAGAGCTTATCTAAACAATCCTATTTTGGTTTGTGATTTAATGTGGTGCTAACTGGTAAAATAAGTTGTATTTGAATTATATTTTATTTTTATTTTTTTCACTGTTTGTAGGAAGGAATAGATAGCTTGTTGTCAAGAAGATTTACTTTGATTTATATTTTGTTGTTTTACCTTTAATTTTCACTGTTGGATGTTAGAAAGGGATAGTTTTTTAGACAGGAAGCTCTAGCTATCCCAAGGGACCTAGTCAGCTATAAAGACATACAAATTGCAGAGTGGACAATCCAGAGTTTATCTAAACAATCCTATCTTGGTTTGTGATTTGTTGATCCTTACTGTTAAAAAGAAGTGTGACTGCGAGCAATAGTGAGCTTTTGTTTGACTGTCAGAACTTGTATGGTCAGGACAACAACCTCACTGTAGTTACATTAGTATTTAGCTATATATTGCTTGTGTGATTTTTCTCACATAAGTTGATTTAAGATCTCTTTGAATTCTCTAGTTACTGATTTTGATTTTTTTCTTTTATACTTTTTTATTTGATTGAAGCTGAATATGGATTCCTTAAGTGAGTATGCCATTAATGATTTGCTACAGCACAAATATCTTGTACAGTGTAATAAATGTTATGCATATTTAAGGTAACACCTGATAACACCGGTGATCTGTGTTCCTCATGTCAAAAGTTGGAGGATTTGCTTACCATTATTAGTAGTAAATCTAGACTTACTGATGACGATTGCACTTGTGCAATTGGCATGGCTTGGAGAACTATTGCCATATATATATATTAATGACTGGACTGGTGAGATTACTAGTGTCAGGCAAACAGCAAATAGAACACATTCAGGAAATGATGTGCCTATTGCATGTAGAGATCATTCAACCCCTATGAAACAAGACGATGCCCCTGACAACTTTGGAATTCTGGACCCAAGTATTCAGCAATCTGAGGATTCAGAGTGTTAAGAAGGGAACAGAAAAAGAAAGAAAGGAATACGATCACAACAAATAACAAGGAAGAAAAAGAAACTGATAAACGTCTGTAAAGTAAAGAGAATGTGTACTAAAAAGGACACTGCTTTGTTATGTAATGCACAGATTACAGGGAATGCTAACATTTTTATATCAGAAAACCTTCAGTCTACAGAAAAAGGCATCATTTTTCCAAAAGAGAAGGTAGAAAAAAGAGGCAAGGGACAGGTGAAAAGGAAGAAATCAAAATTGAACTTGTGAGGATTGAAGAACATTACTGTAAGAAAAAAGAAGAGAAAGACAGGTGTTGATTACACGGCTCAAGCTGTGTACGTACAAAGCCAGCTGATGAGAATGTTATGCTTGCAAATGTAATATACAGTGAAAACAGTGGGATTAATAAGACTAATGGTGATGAATATCATTCCTTTGTAACAAGTAATAGAGCAGATATTATTGTATTAGCAGTGAAGATTCTTCAGATCTGGTCAGAATAGATATTCTTGTAATTAGAGATTAATTTATTACAGGAATGGATACTTACATTTGCAGAGAAGATAATGAACATTGAATAGTGTTATGATTACCAGGAGCAAAAATAGAAGATGTGAGGTAAGCCTTGGAATGCCTTAATGTAAGGAACTATGGATCTATTTTTATTCATTTCGGTACAAATGATCTCATTGGCAAGAACTCTTTGACTGTTAGTAGGGAACTTACAGCCCTCTCAGATAGTACAGCTTGTACTGGTGTAAGGGCATATTTTTCAAAAATCGCATATAGAAAGGATAGTCAGGTCACAGTGAATGAAAAGATTTTTTGGTTAAATACCTACATGGAAAAAATGTCCCATTTAAAAAAAATGGAAATTTGTAGAGCATCCAAGCCTAGTTTTGGGCACACATGTTCAGACAGGATGGCATGCATTTGTCAAGATCAGGGAACAGAATTTTTGCAGCAGATGTTTTGCAATATTTGACAAACACTAGGCAGGATTTTTCCAGGTCAAAAATTTAACAGTTCACAGATAACAACATTTGATGCATCTCTGATAGTTGTTAATGCATTTACACAAGATTGATGTTGTTATTGTTTGTGAAATATGGTTAAAGAATAATGACTGGAAACCAGTTCTTTCAGAGTATAAATGTTTTTGCTGTAACAGATATTCTAACAAAAATCGGGTGTAACTTTTATGATAGGGATTAAAGATAATTATGACACCTGTGATTATTACATGTTCAGTGATAACACCAGTTCTATAGATTGTGTAACTGTGACAATAAGACAACCCTGGAACAAATAATAATTGTTAGAGTGTATAGACCACCAAAGTCAAGTGCATATGACTTGGAGGAATTCATAAATTTTTTTCATGAAACACAGGAGGGAAGAATAATATTAGCTGGGGACTTAAATTTACCTTAAACAGACTGGAATAATATTAATTCAACAACATTAGTAAGGAAATTATTCACAATGCATGTTCAGGAACAACAATTGCTTCAGATTGTAAAAGAAAACCTGCCAGGTAATGGAACGTACTATATATTGTTTGTGTTCCTAAAGAAATTGTTGTTATTTCAAGTTGTTTTACTACGATTGATGTGCAGTGATCATGGGGTTATAAAGGTTAATTTGTTGCTAGATAATTCTGACAAACTGAAATCTAAACCAATGCACAGAAGGTCAATTGCAGATTATATGGAAGCAAAACAGTCACTTATGTCAAACTAATTGGAGTAATGTGTTAATTGGAAAAACTGCAGATGGAATGTGGAAATTTTTGAAAGAGCAAAAAAAAGTGTTTAAAATCAGGATCTAGACATACACCATCAGGGGATATATTCATAGGAACAAGATACCTGCTTAAAGTGAGAGACATAAAATATAAGAGTTACAACTTTGAAAACTGAAATAAACAAGTTAAAACAAATTAAACATAGTGTGAGACAAGATCAAGAAAAATTGGAAGAAAATTTATATAAAGATATTGAGCAAAATATGAAACTTTTTTGTAGATATATAAGATGTGGGAGGAGTAAAGGCATACAAAGTGATAAATTGTGTGTAGATTCTAAAATGTATTCTTAGACACAGACATAACAGATTATAATGATATTTACAAAATCTTGTGCAAAACAGTTTGCTCCACAAAGGGAGTGATAAGCCATCTTGGTGACATCCAGGTAATCTCAGAAACTGGAATCAAATTAGATTATATTGAAAAAGAGCTGCGTAAACTGGATCTAAACAAAGAACAGGGAGGAGACAGAATTAATTATAATGATCTGAAAACACTTCAACAAGAACTTACAGTACCATCTTCAAACCAGAAGTAGATGAAAATCAGGCAGCAACTGAATGTGTCAAAAAACAAAAGAAAGAATATAAGGTGAAGGACCAGATGAGAAGACAAGAAATGTGGAAAATGCTTAAAAATAGTTGAAAGTGTAGAAAACTTTGGAAGAACCTCATGTTGATCAGGAACAAATGCAGGAATGGTTAAGGAGAGGTGAAATCAAACCAAGAGATGAAAGGTTAATATTGGCAGCCCAAATAGTGGGCTATGTACACACTGGTTTACAAAGTCCATTGAATATGTGGAAGAAACAGACACATGTAGATTTTGTAAAACCAAACTGGAAACAGTCGCACACCTCATTGTTGGTTGTGACATACTAATGGCAGAAGAACTGTATACTGAAAGGCATAATAATGTGCCAAGACTGTTGCACTGAAGATTGTGCAAACATTATGGTATCGAAGTGGCTGAAAAACACTGGAAACATGACCCACAAAGCATCATAGAAAATGATGAAGTCTACATCACATGGGATCACCCATTACCAACAGTCCAAAAGATAGATGTTAGAAAACTGGATATAGAGGTCAATGAAAAGAAGACAGAAGTAGCACTGATCATTGAAATTGCCAGACATAGTGACTACAGTATCTTGCATATGAAGAGACACAAAGTCCTAAAATATCATGATCTGCAAGCAGAAATGAGAGCAATGTGGAAGAAAGATACCCAGACAGTTCCAATAGTAGTAGGTGCAATTGGTCTTATAAAAAATAATCTACAATTGTATTTGCATATGTTACCAATATAAATGTAACCCTGTACAAATTGCAGAAGGAGTCATTATTGGGCACTTTGCAGGTGCTGCAAAGAGCACTTCTGGCTGACATAAAAGATTGAAACAATACTAATTTCTTGGACTTAAATTGTACTTTGACTTAAGAATGAGGTCCATTCTCGTCATGGTATTAGAAACCTAAAAGATTTGGAGAAATTAACAAAAAGATGCAATTAAAGTTATTATTTACTAGGTCATATAAAAATGGGGAGATTCCTCAAGATTGGATGCATGCGGTTATTAAACCTGTCTTTAAGGGAAAGGGGAGTAGGACAAGTCTACTTTTATATTGTGGAAAAATAATGGCGGAAGTAATATTGGATACGTTATTGTCAGAACTGGATAGGTTGGGACTTGAAACCATATATCAGCATGCAAATGTTAAAAATAGATCTATAACTACTTGTAACATGATGTTCTATAACAATATAATAACAGCTATGAATGACAAATTATGATGTGAGGTAATTTACGTAGATTTAACTTTAGCATTTGGCAGGGTCATACACAAAACACTGATCAATAAATTAGAACAACTAGGTATCGATGTACTGCATGGCTTACAAATAGGA
Organism: Protopterus annectens; assembly: GCF_019279795.1. NCBI lineage: Eukaryota > Metazoa > Chordata > Ceratodontiformes > Protopteridae > Protopterus > Protopterus annectens. The sequence continues at coordinate 1,847,925,995 of NC_056735.1, forward strand.
AATGGCAAGTATCATACAGCAATTGGACAGGTGACATTCTTGGTTAGTGTCAGGGTGTCCTACAGGGCTCTGTCCAAGGCCATTAATTGTTTAGATTATATCTTACAGACCTAACTTTATCATCTGAGGTGTTCTACATTCTATATGCAGATGACCTGAAATTGGGTAAACTGATTACATGCGTTACAGATAAGGCATGTCTGCAACAGAACTTGACTAAAGTGACCATTTGGGCACAGGAGAATAATATGCTGATAAATACATCAAAAACTAAGCATATGAGATTTGGGAAACATAAACTGAAAGGTGAATATTTAATACAGCAGACAGTGATTGAAACTGTAGATTCATTTAAGGACCTGGGTATATGGATAGATTCAGCTTTGAGTTTTTCTAATCATATCAACCAATTGCTTAATGGTAGTTATAGAATTACAGGTTGCATAAAAAGATTTATAAAGTCTAGGAAATCAGAAATAATGAAGTCATTGTTTATTAGTTACATTAGACCCAAACTTGAGTATGGAATAGCAGTATGGAAACCCTATAAGAAAATGTGCATGAGTAAACAGGAAAGTGTACAACAGAAGTATACCAAGGGCATCCATGAATGTGAAATTTTAAGTTATTATGGAAGACTAAAATATCTGAACTTGTATATTGTCTCATATATATCTAAGAGGAGATGTTATTCAGGTATATAGGGCATTTAAAGACAACTACCCTTGGGAATGCTTGGGATTATCAAAAAGTAGTAGAGAATCATCGGACAACCTATGAAAAAGATTCTATAGGAATGAGAAGTGTACTAATTAGTTCTCTGAGAGAGCAGCTGATGCATGGAACAGACTACCAAATTACATTAAAGAAAGTACTAATTTCGGTATTTTAAGAACAGCCTGGACACTTATTATGTGAACAAGTGTTTTGGTATATTGGCAGGATAGAAGGGCATTAATGCCCATGCTTGAAAATATTTGTATGTGTGTGTGTATGTATGTATGTATGTATGGTCATATGGAAAACCCTCCATCTATAATTTTGCAGACCACAAAAATTATCCTGTATATTCCTTACTTCATCACTCATTTGCTGGTACAGTAGCATAGACAGGCCAGGCAGTTCGGATCACACTTTTGGGGACCGGGAGCAAATTAATCACATTCTGAGAAAAATTTAAAAAAAAAGTCTTATAGAACTAAGCTGAATATGAAATCTTGGGCAGAATAACATCACAATGCATTCCCTAGTGTGATTACAGTGTGGCAAGTTTCCTGAGAGCTTTCAGTCTCAAATGCATCACATTCAGTTGGAAATCCCGAGTAACTCCAAATGTTATCTAGTGAAAACAAGGAGCAGGCCACTTATTAGAAAAAGAGTTAAAGATCGCTGCTATTAATGGGGGGTGGCATAAAATGAAGCTATTACTGGTTAAAGTGTAAGATGGTTGTAGATGAAGGATTATGAATGTAGGTGGTGAGAAATAGTTCATTTCAGTTCTGTAAATATCTGTGAAGGATAATGTATACAACTGCCCTACAACTGGTATCTGCTCTGAGATAAGGGAGTATTCAATGGCGGGACAGGCAGAAACTAATAGGTTTATTTGTCAAATATTCCTTAAATTATTGGGAGTCAGCAGAATGGGACTTATATAACAAGTTAAATAAACATTCTATAAATAATAGGATGATGCCATTGATTGATACAAATGAAATTAATAGGAACAAGTGCTATAAGCAATAGTTGAGCATTTTTTGAGTTCACTGAAAATTTGACTGTGAAAATTATGTAGTGGATGGAGCGTGGTGATTATGCTCTGATATTCAGAAAAACACAAACCAGACAAGTGCCAGAATGGGGAGACACTCAACCTTAATAACTGTTAAGCACCTCCTGCTTAAATTGTTAAAGTTGGGTCTAGCACTTGGCAGTATAATCTCCCTGTACTGACCAGCAAATGAAATCAGCAGAACAAAAAATGTTCTTTTTGCTGATGTCTGTACTGGTAATGTGCCTGTAACTTCCTGTAATAAACTTAAAAAGTGACTAGAATCACAGGGTGTGTTTGCAAGCATTTTCTGAAGTAAAGGAACTCTGAAACTCAAAATGTATGTCATCATTTAGTGACTACTTTCATTGGTGGTTTGTTTGAAAATTAAACAATAATTTGAAGGTTCTGTGAAAATCTTAAATGTTGAGAGGCAAGGAGGTGAGTGTAAATGTAACAGAGTGTATTATACTGCCTTTTTGACAGCAAAACATAGCAACACCGTAACTAATAGTACATAGAGAAGATAAAGCTCTTTGTACTACAAAGAATTATGAGCATGTCAACAATCATAACCTAATAATGTGTGTTCTCCACATGGATGCTATGATTCACCTCTCAAGCTTTCTTGCCTTCCATATCTCAAACACATAATAAGCAGGTTCTGATCGGTAACCTGATCATAATCCACTATATTCTGTGCTCCACATGGTGTAGTTTAATCCAAGTGTGGCACTGATCATTCTTTGTAGATTCTTTGATTATACTGTAAATATTGCAAGGCCAGCTGTGCATGGTTTTTAGGAGTGTGTGGTCTTTGCCAAATGATCACTTTATAAGTACAGTGTAGCACATGTCTGAAACACTCTTCCCCCCCCAACCTAAGAAATATCTCTCATCCACACCAGTTTAAAAAAGAGTTAAAACACCACTTCCTAAATACTAGTCATGCCCATACCAAACTCCAACTTGACATCTTTATAGTCTCTGGCCCCCCACTATTTCTATCATGCCTCTTCACATCTTTTAACTTATTGTTCCTTCCTTTCCTCTTACACTCTCGCCTTATCTCGCCCCTTTCCACCTAACGTATTTTTCAGCATCTTCTTTTCTTTTTCTGCATGTTTATTCCTCTTCAGATTTTCAGATTGATCTTTTAACCTTGATATTATACATTCACTACCATTTTTACCACTACTAAATCCTTTTCCTGGCAATACTCTTCTTATACAAGTTATATTACCTTGTCATTCATTATATGCTATAGTAATTGGAATTTTTTTCCATGCAGCATTTTAAGACATTGTTCTATTGTGTGTATATATATATATATATATATATATATATATATACTGAAACTTGTCTCCCCAATCTTGTGAATTGCATGT
>NC_056735.1:1847939153-1847974153 GCF_019279795.1 Protopterus annectens
GTGTGGAAGGCACTGAAGCTTTACACTGTCAGGATACTTTCTGTGACTTTAAACCATATCCTCAGTAACTGCACGGATGCCTCCATTCTCCAAGGTGAGGAGAAGTTGGTGGAAGTGGAAGTGGAGCTTCTTGTTTTGACTCCTGGCTTTGAGCAGTAGCACCTTTAGACTTCCTTTGGTAGACTTTGCTATGTTGGAATGTTTGTCAATTTGGAATTGCCTAAAAAAGGCTTCATGCAGAGGACAATGTTTTAACCGATACTGGAAAACCTAGAGGGAAGTAGTGCAGACTATCCTTGTTAAAGCATTGTGCTTTATTAGTCATGTTCTCTCACAATGACAAACAAAAACAATTATTCGTCAGTCATCTGATGTTCATATTGTGGCATCATCCTTGGTGAAGGTAGAATGTTATTCAGTGAAAGGCATATACCAGCCTATGACACACAGTCCGAGAGCTCCATAATATCTCTCTTCAAATAGTCTAGGGAGGTATGTAGCAGGTCATTTATACCTACATGGACTATGACTGACTCATATTGGTACCTGTGGTGCAGTGACTTGAATGTATGTGTAACTTGGCAGATCCTGGGCCCTGACTGGCAACTGACAATTATTTTCTCCTTGTTTGATCTGGTGAAAAGGGTATCAGTATATTGTACAATGGAGTCCCCTCGGACTAAGTCCTGGGTAGTGGATTGACTTGTCTTAAGGACATGGTAGTTGAGGGTCCACTGAATGTAGCAGTATATGCAGTATTAGGTGTTGCTTTTAGGTTTGATGAGGATTGTTTTTGCAGATGGAATGTCAGGGAAGTCTTTGGAATTTGGGAAGATAGCAGTTAAGTGCCTCGACATAAGTAGGTGTGTGTGTGGGGTGTGTACTACGTGTGGTGGGTGTAGCATTTTTGTGTGTCTGTGACAACAAGATTGTTATTAAAAGTGCTTGTATAAGAGAGTTTTTTCTCCAGAGACATTGTGTATATACATCTCTCACATACTTTACTTGTTTCTGTTTCTATCTATCTTTCTATCTATCTATCTATCTATCTATCTATCTATCTATCTATCTATCTGATGTGTGAGTGTCTATATATGTGAACAGTGAATTTCTAAGTTCCACGTTTAGTTGACTGCATGCTGCTAATTTGAACTCATTTGTTCAATGTAACAGCTGATTGACTGTAGTGATGTGAAATTGTGTATAACAAGAATTAGGACCACGCCCTTTCCCTGCTTTTATGTGATTGGGGAGTTGGTATATATAAGTAGCAAGGATGTGGAGGGATGACTCTGTACATGATGCATATCACTGGGGAAACTGGCAGATTATTGAGGAAACTAATAACAAAACAATACATCAACAGCAGAAAAACTTTGATAGATGCATTATACAATTTCTAAGGTTAAGAAATAATCTGGCCCTTGTAGTTAGAAAATAGTTTTGTTCAGTTTGTCCAAAATGTATTTATATAAATAAATAAATGTACAGTTTGTTCAAAATAATCTTGAACTATATAAGGGAAGTAGAAAACATCAAACTAAGATTATGCAGATCATCTTTTTGGAAGCTACGTAGGGTGTAAGCTTGACACCTGAACCTAGGATGCACTATTAATTACGTAATTTACTCTTGAGGGTTTCCATTTCCCTAGGTCATTTTTTTCAGTTTATTATCATTGTACTTTTTTTGCATGACCTGTACCCTGTTTTGTAATATACTCAACTCCAAGGTATTTCCACACTGAAAAAGAGAACGTTCTCCAGTAGTAATGATCATTGAAGAGAGTGCATTTTTCACATTCAGCAGTGGTTGCAAAAGCACCCAGCTCAATCAGTCGATATTATCCTTTCCTTTTCTTTCTGACTGAATGCAATGCTATATTATGAAATAGAAAAGTCACTTTTTCCCAAAAAAAGACATTTTAACATTTTTTAAGCATGACTCGGTATTTTCTAACCTGATTACTACAGTCTCTGAAGTATGTATTTTTTCTGATTGCCATTTACCAAAATATAATCCAAATACCTTGCAGCATTCTTTCCTTCATTTTTTGCAGCATAACAGCTGTGGTGCATACACTAAAAGGCAGTCAGTTATATCTGAACAACTCTTATAAGAGCTTTTGTATATATGACTCGTATCCTTCTTTGAAATTTCCTGTCAGCTAACACAGTAAGCAAGTTCTACATCTTTTTTTATTGCAAACTAAAACTTGTTTACAAGACCAACGGTGTATAACAACAAAGAACATACATAAGTAATACACAATTATGAACACAAACTATACCAAGGAAAAAATAGAAAAAAAAACTGACCAAAATTAATTTCATTAACTGAAGTCCACATCTGAATCTAAAGCTTGACCTAAACAATTTATATAACAATGTAAATCTGTAGAAATGTCCATTATTAAATATTTCTTTGTTTGGAAAGTTAATGTTGAGATCACAGTTTGTACATGATTTAACCCTTTCAGTTCACATTTTAACAAATTTGAGGGTTGTATTGCCTAAACGCAATTTCTTAGCAGGAAAGAAATGATCAAGACAAAGAATTTTCACTACAGTGAACAAAGCTTTATTAGACAATGCACTCTTATACTTCTATATCAGGAACCCATTAATAGTAATACCAAACCAGTTATACATTTACATCAGGCAAACATTAATATTAATATCAAACCAGCTATAATTCTATGTCAGTCAAGCATTAACATTAATATTAAAAAGAGTAAAGGGGAAAGAAAAAGTTAATACATAACTGATGAAGGAAGAGACTTTATCCCAGCCCACACTTTTACTGGGAAGCCCTGTTGCGGTCAGGTAGAAAGTCTTGGGCAGTGCATCAACTCCACAGGTGAGACTTCAAACAACTGACAGGAAGTCCCAGTTTATATTAATTTTCCTGGGAACAAAACCTTTAGGGATCAGCAACGACTTTCCAGAATAGACCAGAGAAGTTGGCCACCCATCCCAGAATGTTCCAGTCAATCCTACCAACCCCTATGACTCTGCAACTTTACTCGAGAAAAATATAAAAGAATGTAACAAACAAATAACTTATCAGACTTCTAGAAATGTGAAAGAATGTAATAAACAGGTGTCTTTTAATCACATAGACTAATAAACAGGTGTCTTATCAAACTGCTAGAAATGTAAAACAATGTAATAAACAAGTGTCTTTTAGTCACATAGACTAGATGATTCTGTTTCATAGAAAAATAAAAATAAGTAAATTAACCCTTTCTCTACACTGAGGCAGAAGTCAATCTCTCATTCACTCAAGGTAAAAGCCTTTTGTATCACAGTCCTTTGACTTCTGACTCACATATATGAGACTGGTAATACCTTCACAGTTTTCCAATGTATCCGATAAGCTAAATAATTCCAAAATGTTAATAGAATTAAGAGCATTATAATTATCAAAACAGGATGAATTATCCAATTTAATAATTTCTTTCCTGATTTTGACCATCCAGTAAATATGTTCCACCAACTGTGTGCTGTATCAGATTCAGTTTTCTTTGCTAAATGGATTAATCTATTACTCAGGATTATACTATTCATTTCATGATGCAATATGCTATGATTTACAATTTGTAGATGTTCCTGTAACTGTTGTGACATGTTAATTACCATATTCAAAGAATCTAATGATGATATCATGTTAAGTACAATAATCATTTCTGGATTCCATTGGTAAGATGCTGACATGATCAACAGGGGTAAATACATAAGTACTGTTATACCAAGTTAAATGAGTAATATTTGTTAAACATCCAACAAAAGGAGTCCTTGTAGTGAAATATAAAGGTCGATTTATTAAACATACAAATTGTGGAGCAATTTATACAAACATTTCAAAAGTAGGAGGTAGTATAGTCCATTTACATATGTTGACAGAGTGCTGCAGAAAATATGTCTCATACAGAGGGGAATGTTGTCCACAGATCAGTCCATTTGTAGTGTCACTGCAATATTCCAGTTTGAGTCTTGTTGCTAAAGTCTATGTAATTTCCCTAGATTTGTGGCATAAAGTACTGGAAGGAATAAATTGGAGGTCCAAACACTAAAGGCAAAAACCCAAAACTCACACATAATCTTTGGGTTACTATTTAATACAAATATTTGTTAACCCCATGCATGTAGATTTGTGATTCAAGCTTTGTTAATACAAAACAATATGGTGATATTTTGCATGTTAATTGTTTCATTTTAAATATCAGTTCCATGCTGACAAGAGTGATAATTGTCTTTATACATTTGATCATATTCACAGTTGCAGCATTATATGTCTGTTTCATTTTTAATTGTTACCAAGACTTATCCTTCATCCGGTAATTGAATATATAAATGTCCTCTCCTCACTCTCCAAATGGCAAAGTTTCCTTCAAAAGTTAAATTAGCAAAAGAACATCCTTGTCCAGCAGGACAGGTAAAAGTTCCTTGGGTTCTATTTTGCGTACTGTACTGTTAACCCATCCCCACTCAATCATCGTGGTGTTTTGGTGGATGACTCTTATAGCGGAGATCATAAATTAGATTAAACAGACTCCACACAGTACACTGATGGCACAGACAATGAATATCACTTTCTTCAAAAGAATCTGAAAATCAGAGTAGAATAGCATAATTATTCTCATAAATAACATTTACTTGCAGGAACATATTCTCAATTTTCCTGGCCTGGTTTCATCACTAAGATAGTATTATACTTTCCAGTTACAATAACCTCAGCCTGCTCAGGCTGCTTATCTGGTGAGTGAATCCAGATTTTTGCCCCATCGCTCAGGTTTGTAGATTCTAACCCTTTATCTCCTCTCACAGTTAAAGTAGTAGGAGCTGTACATTTTGTTACAGTTCCCATATATATTGGCATAATAATCAATTAAGCAATTCTATCTCCCTTTTGTATCAACAGATCAGAATCACCACTATTTAGCAGTACTACTTTAATTTCACCTTGGTAATCAGATTAGATTAGATCAGATTAATCAGTAATTGATTATACCTCCCATTATTTGTATTCCTTTCAAAGCTAATCTGGAAGGAGTAGCAATCCATCCAAAATGTTCCAGAGGAATTTGAAACCCTATTCTGCTTTCAATCAATTGAATGTCTCTAGGTTTTAACCTGTGCATGTGTAATGCATGTAAATCTAAGCCAACTGCTTCTGGGGTAGCCCTAAAGGGAGCTAATGCACCTTCCTTTATTTCCCAGTAAACAACAATGTTGGTAGCATAAGGTCTGATTTGTAATGACAGAGTTATCATCCTTGTTAACAGAGTCTCACTTTCTGTAATTGTTCTATTGTTTAAGATTTGTAAAGCTGTATTCAAGTTGTCCCTCCAATTTTGTAGGGAACCATTTCCCAATTTCTTTAATCGTTCTTTTAATAATCCATTATTTCATTTTATTAAACCTATAGCTTGCAGGTAATATGGTATATAAAATACCCATTCACTATTATATTGCTTACTGTAATTCTGTACTATTTTACATTTAAAATGTGAACCATTATCACTTTGTATCTGCAAAGCAACACCATAGTACAAAATAATCAAATCACTTTTTTATAGTGTTTACCTGCATAGCTCTCTTACATGGATAAGCGAGCAGATACCCTGAAAAAGCACCTACTGCTGTACATACATACTTACATCCTTTGCTAAAAGGTAATGGTCCTATGTAATCAAGCTGTCACATTTGTCCAGGTAACCCCTTACCTAAATGCCCTTGTATGATATATGGTAAACCATTTACCACTGACCAAGAATCAGTATAAATGTGTCATGTTCCTGGTGTCTCTTGCCTCAAAGCCTGAAAAACAGCATAAAGCTCAGCATACTGACTACTCTTACCATCATCTGTAACAGTTAATAATTTGTTAGTAGTAGGATTATAAGATATAGCTTTCCAGCACCTCTTATGTCCTACATATTTAGCTGACCCATCTGTAAACCAAGCATGTTGTCACTGCTTTAATGATGCCTGAGCAAAAGGCTGTCCCCATTTAACAGGAGATTCAGTTACTGGAGTTGTTTCAAATAGAGATTGTGACTGTAATTCATTAGACACAGGCATCTGAGCTATGTTTCATGTAACACAACCACCCCCCTATGGCTACCTTAGCTCAATCCTGCATGTACCATTTCTATTTTATTATACTAGCTTCTTGTGCTTGTCCTATCTGGTGCATCTTAGGTGAACTCATCACCCATTGCATAATAGGAATCTCAGGTTTTAAAGGCACAGTATGTCCTATGGTCATTTGTTTGGTATCTGCAACAGCCCAATAACAAGCTAACAGTTGTTTTTCAAAGGGAGTGTACCTACTTCCTGCTTTGGGTAACTTTCTAGTCCAAAATCCTAAAGGTACTCATTTTGCATTCTGTTTCTGCCATAAACTCCAGTTAGCATACTGGTCATATACTGATACATGCAATTCTACCTCTCCCTTAAGCATAGGGCATAAATCAAGGGCCTGTTGTAGTGCTTGTTTAGCTCTTTCAAAGGCTTGCTGTTGTTTGTCCTCCCAATTAAATTCATAGGTTTTCCTGGTTACTTTATACAAAGGAGAAAGTATGGAATATGTTGTCTCCAGAATCCAAATAAGCCAATAAACTGCTGTGCCTCCTTTTTGACTTATTTTTTTCTTCTAAGTCCCTTGCAAATACTTGTTTCTCTATTTGCCTATTTTTCCATTTTCTGTAGTATACACAGTCCTGCTTGATATATCCCATTTTTTTACAGAAAAAAACATGCAATTTGTCTATCATCAGAGCTTCCCACAACTGGAGGGGCTGATGTCATTTTCAGTATGTTCCTGTTCACATCCCCCACCTGTCTACACTTCCCCACATCCTATTGCTCTTACTAAACCCATCTTTATCAATACCAAGAGAAAAAAATGTTAATGCTTAAAAATATCTTCGTTGTCATGCTCTGCCTGTTCTAGCCTCCTGTCAGAAACTGTAATATTAAAATACTCTAATAACTGTGTAAACTCTAATGACATATCCACACCTAGTATGGAGCTGTTACACTTTGAACTTTTGGCTGCTGTAATTTTTAACCTTTTAAATCCTAATGTATTCCTGTGTTAGTATGGAGCTGTATGGAGCTGTTACACTTGTTAAATCCTAAAAAAGCTATATTCATTTAACTTGATTGTTAGTTATGGTATACCCTACACAACATAAATGTGTAATTACTCTTTTTTCTATCTGGCCACACCCAATACGTCTCTAAGCACTTTAGCTGTGTCAGCTGAACTAGAATTTATTTTATCTTTAACTCATAAATCTGCATGTTTCTGTCATAACCAATTCTTTTAATTTTGTACATTTGCACACACTTCATGCAAATCTTTACAAGTGTCATCTGTGTGCCCTACTGTACATTTTGTAGCATCAATTTGTGTATCAACATCAGCACTAGGCAAAATGTCTAAAACAGTTTGCATATAGTTTTTAACCTGTATGTCATGTTTCTTTAACACTGGCATGTGTTTTTCATTAAGCTCTAATAATTTCTTACCTCTGTTGAAAACATTCCACTGCTAGCAGTAGGGCTGAAACATTTCAGCTGTCTCTACAACCTGTAAACTTTACCATGACTTAACAGAGTTTTAAACAAAAGCAAATATATATGTCTCCACAGTTCAACTGGAGTTTTATACTTTTTTACATACAGTTCAAAGCAATGAGTGCATTCACACATATAAACTTTCTCTTAAACATTTCAAAACCTGCTGACTACACCAAGAGAATGTATTGCCTAAACATAATTTCATAGCAGGACAAAAATGATCAAGACAAAGAATTTTCACTACAATGAACAAAGATTTATTAGACAATATACACATCTATATCAGGTGAACATTAATAGTAATATCAAACCAGTTATACTTTTAAGTGAGGCAAGTATTAATATCAAACCAGCTATACTTCTATATCAGGCAAGCATTAATATAAAACCAGCTATAATTCTATGTCAAGCAAGCATTAATATTAATATCGAGCCAGTTATACTTCTATGTCAGGCAAGCCTTAACATTAATATTAAAAAGAGTAAAGTGGAAGGAAAAAGGTAATACATCACAGAAAAAGTAAGAGACTTCATCCTAGCTCACACTTTGACCGGGGAAGCCAGTTGCGGTCAGGTATTAGACTCTATTGGGAAAGTCCTGGACAGTGCATCCACTCCACAGGTGAGGCCTCTGCTAACTGACAGAGAGTCCTGGTTTTCTGGGAACTTAACCTTTAGCGATCAAGAAAGACTTTCCACAACAGACCAGAGATGTTGGATACATATCTCAGAATGTTCCAATCAAACCTGCCAACCCCTATAACTCTACAATTTCACTTGAGAAAAATATAAAATAATGTCACAAACAAGTACCTTATCAGTCTTCTAGAAATGTGAAAGAATGTAATAAACACGTGTCTTTTAATCACACAGACTAATAAATGGTGTGTTATCAAACTGCTAGAAATGTAAAACAATGTAATAAACAAGTGTCTTTCAGTCACATAGACTAGATGATTCTGTTTTACAGAAAAATAAAAAAATAACTAAATTAACCCTTTCACTCAGTTCTCTATACTGAGGCAAAAGTCAATCTCATTCGCTCAAGGTAAAAGCCTTTCATATCACATTCATATCACAAGGGCTACGCTATGATACCAAGAATCCAGAAGCCTGTATCAAATAAACAATGAATATTTTTCCTCAAGGCATAACGTTCGTTGGTGCATTATCTTGACAATATGCCATACAATTCCATAAGACATGAAAATAATCAGCATCTTATGGTTAATATTGCCAGCACTTCACATCCCCTTGTTTCCTTTTTTAAATTGTGGTGCTGCAGTAGCGTTGTTGCTTCAAAGTAAGATGTTGTCCTGTTCGATTCTCAGCTAAAACGTCTTCCGTGTGGAGACATGCGTGAATGGGTGTACCTTCGTTGAAGGTTGTACGTCAGGGCTGGCAACTCGGTATGTAAAAATCTGCTGCCAATCATTAGCGGACCAGAGTTCCGCTGTGGCGACCCCTAACCGGGAAAAGCTGAAAGATACAGCAGATAGTTTGCTAAAATGGAGTTTTTGAAATATGTAAAGTATAGAGTTTGGATATTGGCCCATAGTGAAGACATTTGGATCTAATCATTCCATTCTAGCCCTGCTGTCTGAAATCGCAAAAGATTACACCACTAAGATCTATCCTTGTCAAAAACAAGTTTTCCATTTTGTGGATGAGGTACCTCTACTAAGTATGAAATTCTCTTTATTTGTACAATATTTCTCCCTATATGAGAAATCTGGTTTCATGGCAAGAATGATATGCTCTAGAGAGAAGAGGAATGAAGGTCAGCAGGACTAAGGCAGAATATATGTGTGTGAATGAGAGGGAGGATAGAGGAATGGTGAGGATGCAGGGAGTAGAGGTGGCGAAGGTGGATGAGTTTAAATACTTGGGATCAACAGTTCAGAGTAATGGTGAGCGTGGAAGAGAGGTGAAGAAGAGAGTACAGGCAGGATGGAGTGGATGGAGAAAAATGTCAGGACTGATTTGTGACAGACAAGTACCAGTAAGAATGAAAGGGAAGGTCTACAAGAGGGTAGTGGGACTAGCTATGGGTTGGAGACAGTGGCAATGACAAAAAGGCAGGCATGAGAGCTGGACGTGGAAGAGTTAAAGATGTTAAGATTTGCACTGGGTGTGACGGGGGTGGACAGGATTAGGAATAAGTGTATTAGAGGGTCAGTGCAGGTTGGAAGGTTTGGAGACAAAGCCAGAGAGGCAAGATTACATTGGTTTGGACATGTGCTGAGGAGGGATGCAGAGTATATTGGGAAAAAGATGTTAAGGATGAAGCTGCCAGGTAACAGGAAAAGAGGAAGGCCTAAGATAAGGTTTATGGATGTGGTGAGAGAGGACATGCAGGTGGTTGGTGTGACAGAGCAAGATGTAGAGGACAGGAAGAAATGGAAATAGATGATCTGCTGTGGTGACCCCTAACGGGGGGCCGAAAGAAGAAGAAGAATGATGGTGTAGTCCATTCAGAAAACTTGTAAGTTCAGTTTTTTTTTTCTTGGAAAGGAGTTTAATTCTACTTCTAGATATGCCTTTAAAGCAAATAGTTCTGAACTTGGTTTGAAAATCCTTATTAATGCATTGCTGCTCAAAAGTATCTTTGCAATACTTCTTCTGATCTGCCTAGTGTATCTTTAAATATTTTAGGACTTCTAGCAAATTTTTGAAAATATTTGGTAACTTTCATCTCAGACTAATCATTTGTAGTATTGCAGCCTATATTCAATTTCTTCAACCAGTCTTTCTTGAACAAACTAGAAAATGACTTTGCTTTCGAAAGCATCTATAACTTTGATGGCATCCAGAATGTCTGCTATGTGCCGTGTGTATGCTTTTCAAGGCAATACTACATTCATGCTTTAGTATTTTTATGTTTCTCTACAATTGAATTTATTTTGTATTATTTATCACAGTGACAGAACAGCCTTTGTCTAGTTTGGACAACTCAAGTTCAGCATCCATTTTTAATGTATATTGTATAACAATCATTTTTGGGATGACCATTCTTTCTAGACTATGAGATGTTGTGTCAGCGGTCTTTTTCTCATCTTACACCTTCTCAACTGCATTCACATGATGGGAAGCATCATTTATAAGAAGGGGCTGTTTATTTTCAATCTTTTGAACCAATGTTTGGTTTCTGACCCATTTTATAACACTGTTATTTGACAATTTTTTTTCCAAATTTTCCCCATCAAGTCAGATAGACTGCTGTTAAATGTCTTTGTTTTAAAATTGCCATCATGTGTGTAATGATATCCACCACACAGATAACATGCTTTAACTATACATTTTCTTCTGTATCACTTCTTTGTAAATGTCATACTGTTAATGTCAGCTTTCTGTATCCTCTGTCTTGCTACAATAAACTTCTGTTATATGCCAATGTAAACCCAACATATTTCTAAGAACTGCTACCCATATTTGAGCCATTTTAGATGCTTTACAGAAGTTTTTTTTTTCAGCCAACAGTATTCTCTACTGTCATTAACTATTCCACAGACTAATGTATCTTCCAAAATTACCTGCAACACATGCACAATTAGAGTAGGGAGCTAACTTCCTCAGCTCTGCAAAGTACTCAGTGACAGATTCATTAGCTATTCTGTTATGAGAATTAAACTTGAAGTGCTCCATATAATGTTTGTGTTGGAATTCATAGTGTGGAGTTTTGTGTCTGCATAGCAGTTATCCATGAAGAGTGTATATGAAAATAAACTAAGGGCAAGTTATTCTCGCTGACCATGGGAATGCAAAGGTGTTTTGATAAACATACCTGCTTACAGCAAAAGCATAAAGTATCTGAAGATAAGTGTTAAGTATATGTAAAAGACTACGTGAAAACCGTAGGCTTCATATAACTGTGTATGTACTTGGATATTGTGGACAAATGCAGCTATGCACAGTCACACTTGAAAAACTTAAGGCAAGCAGTGGACTCTGCAGCTTTTATTATTAATATTTAAAAAAATAAAGGGGTTTATTATGTTTTATATAGGTGTATCCTTATACAGACATCCAGATGTTTTCATTAAAGAGTGGAAAGGGAGAAATAGGAAAGTCTGAAAAAGGGAAGACACAACAAACAGGTCAAGAGTGTTGTTCTGGAGGAGGTGGGAGAATAGGGGTACTATATATTCGGCTGTAATAGAGCACCCTATTTTTTGAAACATTTTTATATAAGAGGGTAGTGTGGCTGGAAGTAGGTAAGAGGGGATAGAAAATAGCATAAAGGAAGGAAGGGGTGATAAGGAGTGGTGACCAACAGCAGTCCCCAGTCCACAAGGCCTCACATTTTTCCACTGCCAGATGGTGTTGCAGTAAAGGACCACAGTATTATGGGGGCAGGGATCTGTGATGGCTCACTGGCTAGCAAAGACTGGGGCAGTGAGTCTTCCACCTGCTGAAGTGAAGCCTCAATTGGCTGAAATCATCTGTCCATGACTGGCTCCACCATATCCTTAACCAAGTCCTGAAGCCCCCATTTAGTGAGGCTTGCCAGGGTGCCTACAGGACTGGAACCGCTGTCCTGATCCTGTGAGGATGTCCCTGGATGAACATGGGCTGAATATTCCCTAACCTAGGAAGTACGTGGCAGAGCTGCTCCTGAGGAATTTAGATCTATAAAAAAATGAACAGGAATGGAAGACAAAGAAAATAAAGAAAGCTAAAGGAATGCATAATTAAAATAAGAAAAAGAGAAAAAGGAAGAAAAGGCAAACAAAAAGTACAAATAATAAATTCAAACATAAAGTGGACATCACTCAATTTATTATTATTAAACAATTTTATTTTTATAAGTCTTTATTGAACTAAAACAGAATGTACGAGAAGTGCTTATGCATACATGGGAACAATGACATGGGAAGTGCTTATACATACTGACTAAGAAAATATTTTATTTTGATGTCATTTAGTCATTATGTATACATAGTAGAAATGCAGTGATTCAGTGAAGTATTGAGATGGCAAGGATTGTTTGTTGGCTTTACTGGGAGATTTCTAATGAACAATGACAGTATTATGATTACAAGAAAGTGGTAGGGGATAGGGAACGGAAGGATCTGTTAACAAGCTGTTTGCTTTACTGTTGTGAATGTATTCATGATAGTGCAAATATTACTTCAGTATAATGTTACTTGGCTGAACTAAGAATATGAATGTATATATAAATATGGGCTTTGTGCCATCTAACTTTTTTATGAGGATGACAGCCTTGCTTTCATTGTTGTTAACTATTGATTACATTAAAAAAAATGTATAAAACTGTAGCAAATATTTTATGTGGACTCATGATGCAAAACAAGGGAAGGCAGAGAAACCACAATTTCAGCCACGAGGAAACATGCATACCTATGACAGCCCTTAGGACTTATGGCAAATGTCTGTTCAGTAAAGGAGGACCCAAACAGGATGAGAGGACAAAAGCCTGGAATTAAGATGTAATAGACATTAATGCAGTTGGTGGAAGGCGCCACACACTAACACAGTGCAAGAAAAGGTTAAATTTATATAGTAGGACATACTAGAGCCAAGGCAAGACTGAATGCAGTTGCCCATACCTATACTGGAGGGGCCTCCGACACTTATCCCTTTGCTACCTCCTTTTGATTCATGGGGATGAATGTGACACAGGAGATGATGGGAGTGGAATAATCAGAGGTGGTGTGGATACTGGCTATTACCAACGTCTGCAGCAGCAGTGCACACATGCTGAGGAAAGTTGGTTTAAAACATTGTCATATCGTTATAAACACAACTGAATGCTGACATTGAATGTTTACATTAAACACATGACAATTACTATTAACAGGTGAACGTTTCACATCCGCATAGAATAACAGTGAAAGCAGTATGCATGGTAAGTTTTCCCCACATTTCCTTACTCAGCATAAACTAGGTTATGATACTTTTTTACTGGTAATGTTTTTAAATAATTTTTTCAGGGCCAGCAGCAGTTCCTCTATACAAAGAAATTCTGAGCATCTCAATAGCAGTATGGCTGAAGATGATGATGATGATAATGTAGTTATATTTATGAGGTAGGATGTGGGAAGTGGCACACAGTCTCCAGGTTTAATGTCATGATCTCACACCTCACAACATGTTAGTAACTCTGCAGGAAGTGACAGTCCATCACAAAGTCAAGCACATGCTTGCACTCACAGTTGTATATAGGTTCATAGGTTGGTACTAGGCTATCGGCCCTAAGGCCTATGAAAGCCTAGCCATAACAATTCCCAATTCCCTGGATATTTCTTCCCACAATATTTACTTCTCTGGGCCCCTGTCTAGCAGGGTGATTGACATGATCCCTGGGGGTGAATTTCCTATCTCCCATCCAATCATCAAGGCTCCTTTTGAAGAGATCCAATGGGGCACTCTGCTTGACATGTATGGGCAGTCTATTCCAGAGTATGGGGAGTCTCTGGGTCAGGAACCTATCCCTCCAGCATGTTTTGTTCATTGTGATGACAAGGTTTAGATCCCTGGAGCTTGTGCCTCTAAGGGATTGGGATTTCTTTAAGTGGAGCATGTCCAACAGCTCAGGGTTTGACATGACCTTGTATATTAAGCAGAGATCGCCTCTGAGTAGACGATATGCCACAGAGTATAGCTGGAGTTTTTTTAGATGGTCAGCATATGGCATCTGCTTTAGGCCTGTGATTCTTTTAGTGAGGTATTTCTGTTGCCTTTCCAGCTGTTGCAGATGTCTTGTGAGGTACATACCAAACGGGGCATTATACTCTATAATGGGTCTAATGAGGGATGAGTACAGTGGGACAATGACCTCCTTTTTTCTGGATGAAAAGCCCTTAGTGATGAGGTGTGCCACATCAAAGGATTTCCTGACTGTTGTGGCGATGTGGTTATCGAAAGTGAGACCACTGTCCACCTGTGTCCCTAAGTCTCTCATCATACTTTCGATGTTTAGCGTCCTGCCACCTATTTGGTAATTCATGGGTACATGTTTTTTTCCAAAGGGGATAACTATACATTTCTTGGCATTAAGCTTGAGCCCATGGCTCTGGCACCAGGCATCTGTTACTGTATGGCCTTTTTGTAGAATATCCACATCATTTGGGGAATCAATAATGGCTCCCAGTTTGCAGTCATCTGCAAACTTTGTTAGCCAGAGTCCCTTAGTGTTGGCCTGTACTTCAGAGAAGTAGATGCCAAACAAGAGTGGTCCCAGGACTGAACCCTGAGGTATTCCACTTGTCACTTGTTGGAGCTGGATTTGGAGTCGGCTACTTTTACAGTCTGGGTTCTGTCAGTAAGCCAGTTGGCAACCCATCGAGTGATGTATGGATTTATGCCCAGCTTAGTAAGTTTATCTATGATTCCAGAGTGGGGGATGGTGTCGACGTCCTTGGCGAGGTCCAGATAGGCTGTGTGGACCACCTTACCCTCATCCACAACTCTGGAGACTGATTCGAAGAAGTCAATCAGATTCAAGAGACAAGATCGTCCCTTCACAAACCCAAACTGGGTGGGGTACAGTGTTTGAAGGTTGCCAATGTCTTTGTTTATAAGTTCCATGATAATGCATTCCATGCCCTTGCAGATCAGGCTTGTCAGACTGATGGGATGGTAGTCCCCGGGATCCAAGGCGGATCCTCCCTTGTGGACCGGGATAACTGTAACTGTGCGCCACTCAGTGGGCACGAAGACTGAGGTGAGGCTATGATTAAACATGACACTTAGGTGAGGTGCCAGTTCTTTTTGTAGTTCATGTAGTACACAGCCTGGGATGTCATCTGATCCCATGGAAGCAGTATTCTTAGCTTTGGAGAGTGCGGTTTCTACCTGTGTGGCCGTGATTATCAGAATTTGTAAAAAATAGAACCACACAGTCCAGCCAACCTAGTTTATTAACAAACAGAACAACGAAAAAACAAATAAAGAAAACCACAACACCGTACTAATCGCTTTCACCCTTTCACCTCAAGGGCATCTCATCCTGACATCCCAGCTGTGCCTTGTTTATTTATTTATTTATTTTTTGCCGTTTCTCAAGCAACAGTACATTATGGAACAGTTACTTTTAAGACATATGGAAGTTACGCAAAGGCTCATTCAAGCGCTTCAGGACAGTAGTGCCAAAATACCTATTGGTGCGACCGAGGAGGATATTACTATTACAGAGTCCCAGGAGCGGTTATATACTATCCATTCCACTCCATCTTCCAGCCCTTTACATCCGTCGGCTAGTAATCGTTCTTCAAGCCCAGCTGAAGGAGGTGGTAACCTTGGTGCAGGAATTGTTATATCTGATGCTCCACCCCTGAATTTGGTAAAGAATACTAGAGACGGTATACAAGGAGCTTCATATGCTGCAGTTATGGGTTCCAAAAGGAACACTTGTGATTTAAAAACTCTTTTGGCGGCACCAAATTTTTGTAACAACCAGATAAAAAACTTTAGAGATAATGGTAGCCTGGACAAGCAGTTCAAGAATTTTGAAAGAACACTTAAGACTTACAAATCGTTACAAATGGACAATGCTTTTCTTGAGCGATCTCTGGAACTGGGACAGATACCCAAAGGACTACGGATTTTCAAACTTTTGTAGTTCATGTAGTACACAGCCTGGGATGTCATCTGATCCCATGGAAGTTGTATTCTTAGCTTTGGAGAGTGCTGTTTCTACCTGTGTGGCCATGATTATCAGAATTTGGCAATCTTTTGGTACTGAGATGGGCCCTTTAGGGGGTGAGAGGGGGGTGAAGTTGGCACTAAATGGATCTGCCAGGATATTGGCAATATCCTTAGTATATTTAATGCCATTCTGTTGTACATTGAGTTTTGAGTTTTGATATTGAACATCATGGAATTTTTATGGTTGTCCACAGTTTTCAATTAATTAATTAGTTGGTTATAATCAATCTAATCAATTAATTATCAATTATTCATTACACCATTTATATAAGGGGTGGAACTATTTTGATGCTTTTGTACTCTGAAGATGCCCTTGATGTGAAAGGGTGAAAGTGTTGTGGTTTGTTTTGTTCTGTTTGTTAATAAACTAGGTTGGCTGGACTGTGTGGTTCTATTTTTTATTAGTTTTGGCTTTTTTTGTTCAGAATTTGGCAATCTTTTGGTATTGAGATGGGCCCTTTAGGGGGTGAGAGGGGGGGTGAAGTTGGCACTAAATCGATCTGCCAGGATATTGGCAATATCCTTGGGATCAGTATATTTAATGCCATTCTGTTGTAGCTCAGAGCAGATCTGAGCATTGCCATTTAGATTTTTGACATAACTATGGAATGCCTTGTGGTTGTCTTTGGAATCCTTGGCAATTTTATTTTCGTAACTGGCTTTTGAGGATTTTATGAGGGATCTCAGCTTCTTACTGAGGCTGGTGAGGGAGTTTCTTGCATCCTGGGATTTTCCTCTTTTCTGCAACGGTTTCTTCCTTCTGTTGTATAGTTTGTTTATAGCAGGGGACCACCAGATTGGCTTCCTTTTTTTGGAGAAGAGCATCTTGGTTCTATTTGGGATGGCACGATTCATGCACGAGTTGATGTGCTCATACAGTGCTTTAGTGTAGGATTCTGCAGTCGAACTTCCAGATCCCGTCTGCGTGGGTGTTGTGAGGTTTGTCACTTCTGACTTCAGATGCATGAAGTTGGCTTTGGAGAATTTTTTTAAGGAGGTTTCCTTACTGGGGGGTGGGGGTGGGGGTGGGATGTGCATGTCAAAGATGATTTGCTTATGGTCAGACCTGACCAATGAGGGGGTGACCACTGGTGTGGAGCATCTATCTCCCATGTTGGTAATGACCAGGTCTAGGATATTGGCTCCCCTGGTGGGACAATGGATTAGTTGATCCAGGGCATTGGAATTTATGAATTCCATGAACCATTGGGAAAAGGAGTTGGTACCCGAGTAGTTTTCCCAATTAATGGCAGGGTAGTTGAAATCACCCAGTATTAGGGTGTTTGGGTGTATCTTAATATTTTCCAGTATGTTTAGAAAGGTGTAGTGAGAATCTTGGGGAATGGTGGGGGATTTGTAGCAAGCTACAATTTGGATTGCAGTGTTACCTAGTGTTAGTTGCACCTGGAGAATTTCAGATGCATTGTGTTGAGCAAATAGCCTGGAGATGTGAATATCCTTGGTGAATATGGACACTATTCCACCTTTAGTGTTTCGGTCTTAGTTTTGTGGCCGAAAAGTGTGGTAAGAATTGTAGCCTGGTATTGCAGGGGAGCTGTCTGGAGCCTTGAACCAGGTCTCACTTACTGCACAGATATCGATGTTCTCCATTTTTAGGAGTGCCTCGAGAAAGTGCATTTTGAGGTTTAGACTTCTAGCATTGAGTAGCATTATCTTCAGATTTTGCATGCTTGTATCTGTTATGGTGGTGGTTTTATCCTTTGAACCTTGGCTAAAAAAGGCACTATAGGAGTGGCAAGAGCTTTAGCCAGTAACCTGAATCCCAGGGGTGACAGGTGCAGACTATCTCTGGCAAAACATGAGGATCACCCCTGCAGTATCTCCAAACCCAGAGGAACACTTTCAGGATGATGTCAGACATTGTCACAGCTACCCCACGAAACAAGTAAAACATTGGTTACCCAGCAGCAAATATGCTGTAACATTATCAGAGCTAAGAGCACTGCCACAGAGAGCCATCTACAAATAGTCAGAGAGGATTTCCAGCACAACATGGAAATGGCAGAGAGGAGGGATAGTACCATGATCACACTGATGCATAGTATTTTGGCACACCAAGCATCCATGGCCATCTCCGTACATACCTTAGTTAGGACTTATCAGACTCAAGTAGGAGTGAAGCTTGCAAGGGGAAGAGGATGGGATACTGTCAGTATATGCGGGGGCAGATCAGATGACCAGTGCTTCTCAAGAAAGTACTGTAATTAACATGGGGAAACAAGCCTAACAAATTTCATGCAGGCCACATCAACGCTCATTGACACCAACCAGAACATTTGTTGTCCCAAACCCTGTCCTGCAGCAGATCACTGTCTGCAGGGTCATCTGCATCAGGTAGGTCACATCACAGCAACTCACCATTCCGGTCTCATGATAGCCCTTCTTTAAAATCACTTGTATCATCACTTAGCATGTCTTTAGGAGATGTGTATGACACATTTGAGCTTAATTTACTGTGATTCAAGTGTGACATTTCTGTTACTTGCAATTTGACCTTCACATACACATCAAAGTTATTAAATAAATTTAACAAAATAAAAAGTGGGGACTTAAACTTTTTAATTGTATGCATTTCATTCCTATAATGAACTGTGGGATGAAAGATGTATGTTATAACCTAACATTACAGTCATTAACACCACTAATTCTCTATGCATTACTATTTCTACAACTGTCAGATACCTACAGCTTAAAAGTAGCAATACACAAGTCCTCAAAGAAAAACTAATAAAAAACTAAAGATTAATTGATTATCTTGCCATGTAAACTAACACTGCTGCCAATTCACCCCCACTACTGCACAAATGATTTTTGTTTTTTGTCTCTGAGGCCATAAAGTAAAGTATATGACAAAATGAAGTAATTTGATGTAGAGTACCTCAACAAACAATGAAATTCAAAGTGAGGAATCATTGCATAATATTAAAACCAATATGACACATTTTCATTCAAGTGCAAGGTATGAACTAATGTTAAGTACTGTAGTAATACTATTTTACTGCTTGTAACACTTCAGAACATTCAGTACATGCATACTTAGATACACCACCTCGCTAGAATGTATTATGCAAAACAGATAAAATGTGATTATTGCTTATATGATGCCTTTCTGCATCACTAAACAGGTCAGTGAACACTCAGGCATGAGTTTTACAAACAATAATATAAATGCTTCTTATAAAATAAAAAAATATATTATTATTTAAAGAGGAGAAGGAATGTCAGATGAACAGTGACAGCAGACCATGCACCACACAGCATAGTCCACAGATATCACAGCATGCATCAATTATACTGTTTTTTATAAGAAAAGAAAGACTAACCTGAAAATCACCGTTCATAGTTCTGAACTAGACTCCACCTCTATATTTACATGCACAGCTGTATGCCATGAATTAGCATATACTGTTTTACATCATTTCTCATTTGCATCTCATTATGACTTTATTTGCTTTTGTTGAACTAGACTCCACCTCTGTATTTACATGCACAGCTGTATGCCATGAATTAGCATATACTGTTTTACATCATTTCTCATTTGCATCTCATTATGACTTTATTTGCTTTTGTTCATTCATAGCCACTGCATATTAACACAAGTGGCCTCTATGAATCATGGCTTTGCTGTGCTCATTTGCATACAGTGAGGATAACCCTAACCCTTACTCATTCATGTAATTACTGTGAATACCAACCTTTGTTTTACTGCATTGCTTTTCTGCATTAAGTAGATTTCTCAGAAAACTATATTCTGCTCCATAACACTTAATCAAATGTATTCTTTTTTTGTGATGCTACAAGAGTGGTTGAAAAAAAAATGAGACAACTCACACTCTTCTGCTAACCTGCTTTAGAAAGAGGCTCAGAAAGCATCATAGCCCCTACCATCGTAAATATTTCCACTTTTCTATTTTCTTTTTCTTTTTTGGGGGGGGGGGGGTTGGCATTTCGTCCTCATTCCCAGTATATTATATCTCACAAATATACACATTAGAAGAAGTACCTGGAAGGTAAATAACAATTAATGCTTTGTTCCAGGCTAGAACAACATGCAGATAGCGCTGCCTGCTATCTCAGTAAACGCAGTTTATTTCAAAGGAAGATTAAGCCGCGACAGTATCAGCTCTTAAAAATAAAACCACGGTTAGATGTAAAGAACAGTACTTGAAGAAATCTGTTCTTGTATTACAAATTAACTTTGCACATAGTCCTTAAAAAAGTTTATATAGTGAATGTATTTATAAAGCTAAGCAGCTCTGTTGTTTTCTCTAAGTATACCCAGGATAATGTCATGTTTTAGTTCTTTCTCTTTCATTACTAAATTATATTTTTTCTGCTGTTACAAGGCAGAACTGACCTGCACATCTGTTCTAAAGTTCCATTTAGCAGATGCTTCCTACCTTTTGGTATTGCCAGTGGCAGACCTGTACAGTTTTCATCTTCTGTTTTTTTTTTTCCAGATGTAAGCTGAACACTACATGTTTAACTGTGTTTCTAAAGGTAGTGCAAGGAAGTGCTCCAGGGTCTTTCAACAAAAGTTGCAGAAAATCTTTCATAATGGCCGAAGAAGTTTTTTTTCTTGTTTTGTTAATTATATGGTGAACCTACAACTTTCCATCTGATAACCATCCAAACGTTTTTCTAACATGTCATATGTTTATTAGGGTTCAGTCTCATGGGTAAAGTGGCTCATGTAAGGATCATTCCCAATTATATAGTCTGTAAAGACTCACTTTGGGGAAAGCAATAAGAAGCAATCCTTTTATTTCCAATATCACTGCAGCATGAAATATTTGTTTTTGCTCTGAGGTATGGTAATCTTGATGGGGAGTGGGGTGACATCCCTTCCCCCACACAGAAGATTTAAGAGGGGTTTGCTCCTGCATAAAGAAAATGTGAACATATAACTGAAAATACAGCATTCTGTTTGAAAAAGAGCTGCCATTAAAATGTATTTTTAGATGTTAATTCCGCTGGCTAAATGTTTATCCTATGTCTATGTGTCTATCCTATATCACAGGTATGTATGTATTTGCTTGTAAAGTCTTCTAAATTGCAAAATGCAAACTAAAGTGAAGGTGATGAACAGGATAAAATAGTTAACTAGGAACTTACCATAAAAATAGAGCTATGAAAAAACCTAAGTGAAGTAACCTAATTTTCTATTCCACCTTAGAATAACCCGTTTGTCTGAGGGTTATTGCAGATCTGTTTTACACACTGACATACAAAAGCAACATCTTATTATTTCCTTTGACTTTTTGACGTATATTATAATAAACCATGTTTCAAAATTAATTCTGTGAGACTGTTTCAGTGTTCTGTTAGAATGCATTTTTATGTTAAAAGTCAGTGGTATAAGCTACCTCATGGACCAGTGGCAAAACAAATTACCTTTTGGTGTTACCACCTCCATGATTGAGATTTAAAATGCATGACCCACTGCCTGATATTTTTCCTGAGCTACTGGATTTTATGATAACATCCTGTATAGGCCTACTTCTAAATATGGCATAACATCATGTAGTTCTGCTGTACTGCCATTTGTTTGGCCATAAGTGTTAATAATGCAGTGGGTTAAATAAACAATATGGTAAACAGAGTGGGCTTCATAATTTATCCCATCTTCACTGTGTACTGCGTTGTACATAGTAATGCTTGTGGAAAAGAAGGAGGAGCCCTTTGATCAGCAAAGTCATTGAGATGCTTTTGTATCCATGTGGTGGCCTTTAGTTCCCAAAATTTGGATGAATTTTTTAATCTAGGATAGGTCTTATGCCTCTTCCTCTAAGGTAGGGTATTGGAAAGGATCAGACGCTTGGTATATAAGCAGACTTTTCCAGATTTACAATCCTAATGTTGTAAGTTACATCAGTAATTTAAAAATATATACTTTTAAAATATATAAAAACTGAAACACTGACAAAATGAAACTGAAAAGCTTTGTTTGAAAACACTATAAATACTGACAAGTTTCAATAACTACAGCATTTTCTTTTTCATTATAGTTTTTAGGAGGTCGGTACTTTTACATTCAAGCATACAAATCTCTGAAGCACAAAGCAGCCAATATGGATGTCCTCATTGTTTTAGCAACATCAATTGCCTATGCCTATTCCTGTGTGATCTTAATTGTGGCTATGGCTGAGAAAGCTGAACAAAGTCCAGTTACCTTTTTTGATACTCCTCCAATGCTGTTTGTGTTCATTGCACTTGGAAGGTGGCTAGAACATGTGGCAAAGGTTAGTACCAACTGCAACATCTGTTGAACTTTCAGTTACTTTGCCTGTATTATGGACAGTCATGATGAAAGTATAACACTTGACCTATATGATAATGCACATTCCTTTTGCATTAATGAATCTTGTTGATACTTACTGTGTGGTATTTCAGCTGGGCTCTATTTACAAGCCCTGCAAAGCTTTTCAGCCACCAAAGAGAGGGCTCCTCTATGGGCTTTTGAGGACTGATGGTTAGCTTGTGCTGTTCCTTTGCTGCGCAGAAGTTCCCTTTGGAGAAAAATCTTCCGCATAGTATTTTCTTTGTTTAAACTTTCCCTTTGAAGAAAATATATTTTAAGCTAGGGGTTTGTATATATATATTTTTTGCTGTTATGTGACTTTACTGTACTTTTAAATGGGAGTGCATTTTTAATTTTTGACAGTTTGAAAGTTAGTTTAAGCACTTCTAAAACTGTTTTTTTTTTTTTTTTTTGGAGAAACTGTATTTAATTTACTTTTTGGGTACTTTTTACTGTAATTTAATTAGGAAAAGTTACTTCTAAATACTTTTTAAAGTCTTCGCCAGCTTGAGCTGCTTAGTGGGTCTATATTATTTCAGCGAACGCTTAAAATACTGAATGCTGTTTAATCGACCCAATAAAGTCGAAATCCCTAAATCCCGAACACACGGAATGATTATTTTGTGTTTGAATTTGTTTTTTTTTCTTTTTTTTGGGATCAGGGATTTTTTCCCTGGGAAAAAAATCGCTGTCACGTGTGTTCGACATTTAGGGATTTTGACTTTATTGGGTCAATTAAACAGCTTTCACTATTTTAAGTGTTCGCTGAAATAATATAGACCTCTGCTTTGTTCCCCCGGAAAGTAGTAACATTTTCATTTTGACTGTGGAACAAATAATCAGTCCAATGGTTGTTCTTTCTTCCAGCCACAAAAAGAAAAGTTAACTAAGCAGCTTTTGCTACCACAGCAGTCTAGACATTTGCCTCATTCACAGGTGAGTGACTCTGCTGTGACCAAAGCTGGTGCCTCAGACCACTCATCTTTTTCCCTTGATCTCTGATATAGCACATATGGTCACTATGAACCAGGGGGTAGCCACATCCTCTGTGACTGTTATAGGGAGAACCACTTTTATCATTCTTGGGAGAAGGGACAGGGAAAGTGCACTGCTTTGCTAGAATCTTGTGCCCATTCCTGGGGTATCTACTGCTGACATTAATCAACCTATTTGCCCTAACTTTCCTGTCAAAAAGAAACAGAAAACTAAGCATTTACCTTTTCCTGCAGCAGTTCTACTGGGACAGGAGTAGTTTATTAGGTACTGGCTCAGAGTCTTCTACAGGCTATTGACCCTTCTTATGTGGTGGGTTTTGGTATATGTGTCTCCCTGCGAGTGATTATTTTCCTCTGAGAATATTTCCAGAATGTGCCAGTCTTTTCAATGGGAGAACACTGAGGTTTATCAGTCTTTCAGAAAACACTATGAGCTGTTACAACTAGAATATCCAGAATCTCCTCACCCCCACCTTCCAGTGCTGTCAGCACTAGAGTATATGAGGAAATGTCCAATCACCCTTCTAAAATCACTAAAACAGCATAAAAGTGAAGAAACCAGGCCGCATAAAATCCAAATATCTTCTCTTTAATAACAAACCAGATTAAGCGCGTTCGGCTACAACATATAGCCTTCATCAGAATAAACTTCCTGTAAAACCATCTTCTTTTATAAAAAGTATTAGCCAATCAACAAAGTCAAACTATCAATGTGTTAATCGCTAATTACACTCTGAAAGCATTTGTTGAGCTTTTTTTTAAAAATATATATATATCCATCATTTTCTTGTAAACAAAATATTAACTCATTTTATTTTTTTAAAATATACTCTGTCTTAGATGAATCTGTTATAAGTCATTTGTGTATAAAAACATTTTCATATATATATTTTTTCATATGTATATGTATATTTATATTTTTTAGAATTGATTAGCTTTCTCCTGTAACACAGGGGCTATTGACGTGGTTTCGTTTAAGCCAGGGGAAACATGTCTGCTGTTTTAAATTGCCATTGAGTTTCTCTCTTTTTTAACAGATTTTTCCAGTCACCTCCCCTGGGGTTAGGTTTAACCTTTTCTAAAATACCAAATAAGAACTTATTAAAATGGGGGCAGACCAGGGAATGTTTATATAATGCACTTGTTACTTTTTTATTTTTGATATCATTTCCATGTTCGTACATTCTATTCCTTAAAGCTCTCTGCGTATTTCCCACATAGAATCAGAACATGAATCTCAGACTGCCATATATACAACCCCCTTACTCAAACAATTCCCTTTGACAAACCCATCTTACTTTTCATCTTGTTATCCAAAATAATAAAATTCTCTTTATAAATAAAGGAACATTGTCTGCAGCTTCCACAAGGCCTTATTCCTATAAGTACTTCAATTCTGGGTTCCAGCTTGTGTTCTAACAAGCTTTTAATATTTAATCCAGTTTTATTTGCAAATTTGGGGCATCCACCTACCTTTTGGTATATCTGCTTATTAGTTTTAAAAATACTCCAATTCTTGTATAAAGACCTTTTAACTTCATTTGTTTAGTAGTTAAATTCCAGCACACATGCTTTTTTATATTTGCCTGTTTCTAATTTAGATACACCATGATTTTTCTGTAAACCCACCCCTAGTAGCAGTAGATATGCTGTGCCCCACTTGTTGTATACCTCCAAAGTTATTTCCTTTACTAATTCCTTGGGATATCCTCTTTCCTCAAACATTATTTGTATTTTATTTAACTCCTCAAATAAATCCTCGTGATGTGATGTCATTCTTGCTACCCTCACTGCTTGCCCTTTGATTATACTTCTTTTTTGTGCAATGGGATGGTTATTCCCAAAATGCAGATATATGTTACAAAATGTATCTTTTCTGTATATTCGAGATCTAAATCCATCTTTGTCTTTTATAATTTGTATGTCCAAATAGTTGATACTTTGTGAATTGAAATTATGAGTGAACTCTAAAAATTTAGTAGTTCCACCCAACTATGTCACTAAGTCCCCTATTTCATCCTGTGTACCCTTCTATAATACAAAAATATTGTCCAAAAATCTGGAATAAAGCTGTATTTTATTCCAGAAAAGACTATTAAATATATAAGCTGACTCCCATCCCAAGAGCACAATATTTGCATAAACGGGGGCACAAGCTGCCCCCATCGCTACACCACAAATTTGTTGGTAATTCCCACCCTCAAAAAAGGTGAAATTGTTTTCCAGTATTAAGCTCATAATTTCACATACCAAGTTAACCTTGTTATGCCCTAGATTTAAATAGAGAAATAATGCCTCTTCAAAGAATTGCAAACCCTCCCTTTTGGGTATCACTGTGAATAAGTATTTTATGTCGATGGTAAGAAATATCAAATTTTCTTGCCATTTCTCCTTTTTCAATAACCCAAGAAATTCCCAAAAATCTTTTACTAGATGTTCTCTTTCATGCACTACATGTTTTACCTAAGAATCCACTAAGACTGCTAAAGGGTATGTCTTTGAACCCCCTGCTGCCACTATTGGTCTAAACGGTGGCTTTTCAATGTTTTTATGTATTTTGGGAATTCCAGAAAAATTGGAATCTTAGGGTCCTTGACATACAAAAAATTATATAAGTATATTTCAGTTCTTCTGTTTGATAAATATTCCTCCAGGTATGCATTAACTCAGGAATAGGAAATATTGATCTGATTCCTTGAAACCATGACATAAGTTTTTTCATTGATTAGTAAATTTTGCATTGCATCTGAAAAATCAGTAGATCTATATATACACCTCCCCCTTTATCAGGGGTCATAATCCTTATAGCCTCATCTTTCCTCAGTTACATCAAGAGGTTATACTCACCCCTACTTAAATTCCATCTTATTTTTTCTGTTTTTGTTACTGTCATGAATCTCATATATTTCTTCCAGAACTACCTTTTCGAAGGTGTCAATTAAAAGATGTAGAGGGGGGTTGTACATACTGTTTTATGTGGTGTATCCCCACTAGCAACTTTGTTGTGAATATTCTCTGAAAATATAATGTCAAAATTAAATTTTCTTGTATATAACTTCAATTCTGTAATGTTGTCTACCTGACTAGCTTTAGTTTGGGGTACAAATTTAATTAGTTTAGAAAAAAGATGAAAATGAGTATCAGTAATATTCTGATCTGTATAATTGTATATAGGGAACCCATCCAACATGTTCACTATCTTTTGTCCATCTTCTACTGATATTGATTCATTCCCTTGTATTTGTTCTTTCTCTGTGACACAGAGTAGTATCCATTGTATCCCCCCGTATTCATCTGTCTCTGCGCTAACCTCTCTGAGTGACGTAATACTGGAAAATCTTGATCCAGGGTCTCATTATTTACTATATCATTCCTCACCGTATAGTCCTCCTCATATCCCAGGGCTTCACCGTAAGTATCTATTTTACTGTCTCTATAATTGTGGTTTTGAGAATGTAAAATATTTTCTACTGGGTATACTTTCTTTTCTCTGTATTGTTTACTGTCCCTCTCTAACTTTCTTTTTTTCTTGACGAATAAATTATTTATTCTTCTATCAACCCTGTCAGAAATCTTTAAATACAATTCTCTGTATTGAGGGAATAACAAATCTTTTGTAATGTTTTTGTCCAACAACTCCACCTCCTTTGCAACATCCTCTCTTTGTTGTTCATAATAAAAGACAGTTTTTTTCACAATATTTATACCAGTTTCATCAAATAATGTAGTGAAATCTTCCAAAACATTTTCATTGTAATTAATGCCTAAAGGAAATTTAAATACTCTCAAACCTTGAGGAACAATTTGTAAAATTAACATTCATTAAGGTATGCAACATCTAATTCCAGTGATTTCAATTTAAACAATCTTTTTTCAAAGAAATAAATCATGTCTTTCAGAGATGAAAATTTTCCATTTCCCTCCCCATTCCTATCAGCATCCCTGTTGTTTTCCATATCAGGTTGCCTAGCCTCAGAAAATACATACTTTCTATTTATGAAAATGTTAAAACATTCATTACTGGATTCCGGTTGCACACCCCGTTGTAAATCCTCATTAGTCATTTGTCCATTATCAACAAGTCTCTCCATGTTCCCAGCTGAATTACTGGCTTTTAATTGACTGTTGTAACCTTGTTTACCAGCTCCCAGTCTCTCTTGGTCTTTATGAAAATTGAAATTTGCAGTACCTGTATTAGAAGCCGCCACACTTCCCTTTTTAACAAAGTTGGGTTTGTCCTGGGATTTATTTTTACTAAAATTCATGTCCGCACCATCTGAAAGACACCGTGTTCTCATGATAGCGCCATTACATTCCTGTTCCTTCCCCTGGGTATTGGGAACATCAATCACACAACCAGTCAAAGCTCTTTTCTCACTGTTGCATATATCTGTGACAACCAAGCCATTTGGCTCCTCGCCCATTTCTGAATGTGAGCAAACATTTGTAGAGTACAAAAAGCTGTTTTGAAGGCTGGAAAACACACTCACCAGCTGCTCCAGCTCATCTTTCTACTGGGAGACTTCTAATTTTAGCAGACTCAGTTTGGAATTCACTGTGGAATCAGGCCCTGAGATGACCTGACCGGAAATGTCTTCATTCTGCTCTGTCTCCATCTCCATAGTATACAGCCCAGTAATTGTTGGGTGTAAAAAAAAGTAGAAACGTCCAATCACCCTTCTAAAATCAGTAAAACAGCATAAAAATGAAGAAACCAGGCTGTATAAAATCCAAATATCTTCTCTTTAATAACAAACCAGATTAAGCACTTTTGGCTACAACATATAGCCTTCATCAGAATAAACTTCCTGTAAAACCATCTTCTTTTATAAAAAGCATTAGCCAATCAACAAAGTCAAACAATCAACTTGATAATCACTAATTACACTCTGAAAGCATTTGTTGAGCTTTTTTTAAATATATATATATATCCATCATTTTCTTGTAAAACAAAATATTAACTCATTTTATTTTGTTAAAAAATACTCTGTCTTAGATGAATCTGTTATAAGTCATTTGTGTATAAAAACATTTATATATTTTTTTTCATATGTATATGTATATTTATATTTTTTATAATTGATTAGCTTTTTCCTGTAACACAGGGGCTATTGAGGTGGTTTCGTTTAAGCCAGGGGAAACATGGCTGCTGTTTTAAATTGCCATTGAGTTTCTCTCTTTTTTAACAGATTTTTCCAGTCACCTCCCCTGGGGTTAGGTTTAACCAGTTCTAAAATACCAAATAAGAACTTATTAAAATGGGGGCAGACCAGGGAATGTTTATATAATGCACTTGTTACTTTTTTATTTTTGATATCATTTCCATGTTCGTACATTCTATTCCTTAAAGCTCTCTGCGTATTTCCCACATAGAATCAGAACATGAATCTCAGACTGCCATATATACAACCCCCTTACTTAAACAATTCCCTTTGACAAACTCCATCTTACTTTTCATCTTGTTATCCAAAATAATAAAATTCTCTTTATAAATAAAGGAACATTGTCTGCAGCTTCCACAAGGTCTTATTCCTATAAGTACTTCAATTCTGGGTTCCAGCTTGTGTTCTAACAAGCTTTTAATATTTAATCCAGTTTTATTCGCAAATTTGGGGCATCCGCCTACTGCTTATTAGTTTTAAAAATACTCCAATTCTTGTATAAAGACCTTTTAACTTCATTTGTTTAGTAGTTAAATTCCAGCACACATTCTTTTTTATATTTGCCTGTTTCTAATTTAGATACACCATAATTTTTTGTTTTAGGTTTTGTTTTACAGTCTGGCAAAATGCTACTATCATTTGGTAATCTGTTGTCTTCTGTGCTCTGGTCTTTTTTACCAAAA
The DNA here is from genome assembly GCF_019279795.1 of Protopterus annectens. Lineage (NCBI taxonomy): Eukaryota > Metazoa > Chordata > Ceratodontiformes > Protopteridae > Protopterus > Protopterus annectens. The sequence goes on from NC_056735.1 coordinate 1,847,968,578, forward strand.
TGTTTAAAGAATGAGCAATGACTGAAAAGTATATGTCTTTCATTAGTAATGGTAAACAACATATGTTTTATTTTAGTAATATGGTACATTTTTGGACTATAGTAATATGTATATGTAATGATTAAGCTGTATTCCTAGTATATTTTTTCCCAACAAAACTGCTGTTTGGACTGTCTTTTCTTATCCACCTATTTCTACACTTTTTGGATATACAGCACTCTGACTATGGCACAGTATACAGCACTCTGGCTATGACGTGATATACAACACTATGACTGGGTATACAGCACTCTGGCTATGACTGGATATAAAGCACTCTGACTATGGCTGGATATACAGCACTCTGGCTATAGCTGTGTATACAGCACTCTATGGCTAGAATATACAGCACTCTGGCTCTGGCTGGATATACAGCACTATGACTGTATACAGCACTCTGGCTCTGGCTGGATATACAGCAGTCTGACTATGGATGGATATAAACCACTCTGACTATGGCTGGGTATACAGCACTCTGGCTATGACTGGATATACAGCACTCTGACTATGTCTGGGTATACAGCACTCTGGCTATGACTGGATATACAGCACTATGACTGGGTATACAGCACTCTGGCTCTCGCTGGATATACAGCAGTCTGACTATGGATGGATATAAAGCACTCTGACTATGGCTGGGTATACAGCACTCTGGCTATGACTGGATATACAGCACTCTGGCTATGGCTGGGTATACAGTACTCTGGCTATGACTGGATATAGAGCACTATGACTGGGTATACAGCACTCTGGCTCTGGCTGGCTATACAACAGTCTGACTATGGATGGATATAAAGCACTCTGACTATGGTGGGTATACAGCAGTCTGACTATGGCTGGATATATAGCACTCTGACTATGGCTGGTTTTACTGTACTCTGACTATGGCTGGATACACAGCTTATAGCTGGGTTTACTGCACTCTGACTGTGGCTGGATATACAGCTCTGTGTCTATGCCTGCATATACAGCACTCTGACTATGACTTGATATAAAGCATTCTTACTATGGCTGTGTATACAGTATTCTGACTTTGACTGAATATGCAGCATTCTGACTATGGCTGGGTTTACTACAATCTGACTATGCCTGGATATACAGCTCTCTGACTATGGCTGATTATACAGCTATGTGAGTATAGCTGGTTATACAGTACTCTTCTAACCCCTCATCATCACAAAAATACATGATTCCTAGCTACTCAAGCAATGGACATTATCCTCTCATTTTTACCAGTCATATTCATGTATTTGTTCACCATTTTGTTCACTAGTAACCATGTGGAAATTATTTTTATGTGATATGTCCCTAAATCTGCATATGACTGATAAAAATGTTTACTGGATGGCTGTTGTTGCTTTTAATAATCTGATAGATACCCAATATAGCAAATGCTTTGTCGAAAACTGAAATGGTTTGAGCAGCTGCTGAACATATGGTTTCAGCCACTAGAAATTTGGAATATATATCTGTTAAGGCACGTGGATGTTCTTTTCAATCTAATGAATCATGGAGTCAGCAGTGACTTCTGACCACGTTGTGGCTAGCAGCTCTGGCATATCCAGAGAGACTGTTACATTTTCATGTGCATTCATAGCACAATAAATAATCATTTGACTCATCTGATCCATTCCTGAAAAAACACATATTTTCTTTTCAGAAATGAATCAGTTAATTGAGTTAAGTGAATAAATTAAAAAGTAAAGTCAAAAGAAGAACCTAAAAATGAAAGACTAAAATAAGGAGTATAGAATAATAATAGTGCAAACTGTAGAAACAAAATTTAAATAAACAATGTTAAATATTTTTGTTTTTTTCTAAAATGAAGCACTAACAGTTTACCCTTACTAGTTTCCTGATGGCACTGAAGGGATATAATTCTAAATAAAACATCACTGCTATTATGTATGACATCAAGGACTCTGTAAACAAAAAGTACCGACTTTAACCTGTATTTGTGAAGAAGATATCTGTGTCATTAAAGTAAATGTAACATACGTTGAGAAGTGAGTGATAACTCTTCATATTTTTGTAAAGCTCCTGTCTTAAATTTCACCAAGGGGACTCATTCAAATATGAAATTCAGTAAAGCTATAGAAAGTATATTGCAAATCTAAATGATATGATATATATCCTCAGACAAAACTGATCACGAAGTTCTACTTAAAACCTGGAGTCTGAATAGCAAAATGGCCACTGTGGAGGGGCTTTTCATTCAAGTCCTGGAAGGACTGCACCAAATGAAGGTAAAAGACATGGCAGCATAGTCTGACGAATAAAGATGTTTCTGGCACAATGGAGCTGAGTCATAGTAAGGTGATTATGAAATTCAAGTAATCAAAAATGTGGAGGTAAAACAAGCCTGAATGCAGTTACTGAATTTAGAGGCAAATGTGGTTATTTCATTGGAATCAGTTTTTTTCAGAGTGAAAAAAATGAAAAATTAATAAAAAGGTGATTTGCAAAATGAAGGAAGATGCATTGCTTGGACAATCTTATCCCTAGTCTCTATGGTCATGCAAATGGGGAAGGCCTAATTTTTGACTGGTCCTAGCATGCACAATTTTGGATGAACATTCAACTTTAATTAAAAGTAAGTGATAACTGTCAAGAGTTTGTCTATGTTGTTTCTGTTCTTCACCCTTGCAAAGACCCCCCCCCATGGGTGATAATTCATCCTTTTGTTCTTCTAGCCTATCAAACATTCATCTGTACTTGGAGAGAGATCCAATTCCCAGCAACCAATCCTGTTGAATTGAGAGAATTTATTTTGTCTTTGGGTTCCCTCATACTGTAGCCAGATAGTGCATACATGCTGCTGAAGAAAAAAAACACAATGCTTGCACTGGGTACATGTTTCCACACCCCAAGTAGTGATATACCTTTTTCACTGCTTAGCAGGAGCAATATTCTATCATGGCAGTTAATTGTTACTGTTGAGGCAACCCCTTCCTTTTCCAGATGGTGCTTCACAGAGTTATCTCACCAAAACCCTGCATCCTGGATGAGTGAGTTAATCTCAGCCATACATTTCTATTTCTCCCATCTAGTTTCTACAATAATGATGTCACTAATCATGCGTGGATTATTTGAGGCACAGACAGAGTTTTATCCTTGAATTCCTTGGAACTGGTGCAAATCTCATATTTTTTTTTATTTTAAATTCCAGCATTTTAGTGATTGAGCTGAATGAGGAAAGTATCACAAACACTGTATCATAGTTTCTGGAACTGGTATTAAAGTGCATGCAGTAAGGTTTGGTAGCATTCAGGTAGAGGCCAATCCTGCAGAGTCTATGGTGTAATGATATTTCTGCTTGGATGACTGAAGTGGGAGAGAAAAGGATACTAGGATTGTCTGCATAATGGCTTAAGGTAGCAGGGCCATGACTGAGATTCATATTAGTAAACAGAGAAAATAGAAAAGGCCCTCAAATAGACTCTTAAGGGGTGACTCCAGTGAATGGCAGGGCACATAAATACACAAACCTAAATACGCTGACTGCTATTAATCTATTAAGCAACTAATGAACCAGAGCAGACCTGTGTGACAAAATGCAGTAATTGAAAAAAATGTACAAGAGGTGAGCTAAATTAAAATACTACATTTTCTTTGTTGTATTTAAGCAAGTCATTTCTTTATGTCATACCCACACCTCCAGGTTGGTGGCAACGCACGAAGCTTCGGAAACCATCCAGGTGCAACTAACCATAGGCAAAACTGCTCTACAAATTGTAGCATGCCACAGGCCACCCTCTCAAACTCAGGAACACCACACAGCCTTCCTGAAGACACTGGAGGGTATAAATGTATCTCCAAACACCATCATATTGGGTGACTTCAACTACCCGAATATAGACTGGGAACATTACTCAAGCCCTAACTTTCTAGCCCAACGGTTCCTGGAGTTCATAAATTCAAATGCCATGGAACAGCTAGTCACTGTTCCCACGAGAGGAGAAAATATACTAGATCTCATTATCACAAACATGGGGACAAAATGCTCCACACCGGAAGTATATCCCTCATTGGTGAGATCTGATCATAAACTAATCTCACTGGAAATCCACATCCCACCCCCACCCCAAACAAAAAAGATGACAGTGAAGAACTTCTCTAAAGCAAACTTCACACTACTCAAGACTGGTGTGGTATCCTTCAAGGCCCCTGAGACAGTGGAAACCACAACCCAAGCTGCGGAAGCCCTTACAAATGCCTTCTATGAACACCTCCAGGACTGCATGGATCAGGCAATCCCAAATAAAACCAAGACTCTTTCCACAAAGGGCAAACGTCCAGTCTGGTGGACCCCAGCCATTAACAAACTTTACAATAAGAGGAGAAAGCTATTACATGATAGAACAAAATCCATAAAAGGGAAGTCACCCCTGATCATTATTAGTAAAAAATATGAGCACTCATAAAATCAACTAAGGCCAATTTTGAGAGAAAAATTGCCATGGATTCAAAGGACAATCATAAGGCCTTTTTCAGCTATGTTAGGAACCTGGGTGGAAACTCCCAGATATGCTCAGAATTAGTCCAAAATGATACAAAAATCACTGAACCCACAGACATTGCCAACATACTGGCAGACAGGTTCAGTGCAAACTTGACCCCCCCTCTCCGGCGCTAAAGGAGAGATAACTATCCCAGCGGAGTGTAGCCTCCCAGACATCTCAAATGCGCAGGTGAAAGCTGCTCTCTCTAAAGCTAAAAATACAGCATCAATGGGACCGGATGGTGTCCCCGGCTGTGTGCTACATGAGCTAAATGAGGAATTAAACCCGCACATAAGGCAGCTGTTTAATCTCAGCCTTACCACAGGATACATGCCCAAGGAGTGGCGGACGGCAACTGTGGTCCCACTCCAGAAAGGCGGTGCCTCTATGGACCCTGGTAATTACCACCCCATAAGCTTAACAAGTCTAGTCTGCAAAGCTATGGAGAAGATCATAATGGAGCTCATAAACAAAGATATAGGGACTTGCAGACATTGGACCTGACCCAGTTTGGCTTCAAGGGAAGATCATGCCTTTTGAACTTGGTCGACTTCTTGAAACAGTCACCAAGGCCATTGATGAGGAAAGGCAGTCCATACAGCCTACCTTGACCTTGCAAAGGCTTTGACACAATACCCCACTCGGGTATTGTAAAAAACTTACCAGCTTAAATGTAAACCCATATGTCACAAGATGGGTTGCAAACTGGCTTAAGGACAGAACCCACAGGGTTAGAGTTGCTGGCACTATGTCAGACTCCAAGCCGGTCACAAGTGGTGTCCCACAGGGCTCGGTCCTTGGCCCCCTATTGTTCGGCATCTACTTCTCAGAAGTACAGGCCAACATGGGAGGTCTTTGGCTGACAAAGTTTGCAGACGACTGCAAACTGGGCGCCATAGTGGAAAGTGCATCGGACACGGATATCCTTCAGAAGGGACTCACGGAAACAGATAGCTGGTGCCAGAGCCATGGCCTGAAGTTAAATGCCAAAAATTGTATAGTCATACCCTTCGGGAAAAACAAGGTAACCCCAAG